>NW_018164666.1:6987711-6988029 GCF_001263595.1 Phalaenopsis equestris
GTATCTTGTGTCGCCGGCTCATTTTCGCCGACAAGTACTATACGCAATATTCCAGGCTGGCGGCCAACGAGACTCCGAAAGAGAAATCGGATTATATTGTTAAATTCGTTTTTATAATCAATTAAAATAAGGGGTCAATTTCATTATATTAACATATCAACTACTCAAATTTTTTACATGTGGACCACCCAATTCTTATATTTTGGACATAAATTGAATAGCCATGTAGGTAAAAATTGAACTATAGGTCGTTGTTATGTTAATACATACGGATTAGGGGCTAGAAGTAGGGGTGTAAACGAGTCGAACACGAGCGAG
>NW_018164666.1:6988212-7035854 GCF_001263595.1 Phalaenopsis equestris
TTTGAACAAGATTTAAAAATTATTATTTATATTAAAACATCATTTGAATCTAATTTAATAATTTTTATTATATTTTCTTAATCAATATTTTAATTGATTATAAATCTTTGTAGCTTTGTAGTCAATTAGATTTTTTTAAAATACTACTTTTTTTAAAAAAAAGAAAAGGTACAATAATTGGAGGGGGAGAGGATCCCCGTCTATAAAAGCAAAAAAATAAATTACTACTTTATATATATAACTTGATGAGTAGTATTTTGAGCCAAAACGAGCCGAACACATCTTAGGCTCGTTAACTTATCGAACGAAATTAATGAGCCGAACACGAGCTTCTTAACGAGCCGAACACTAGTTGTTCGCGAACAACGAGCTGTTTTGACAGCCAAATCTCTCACTAAAATTATATATTTCATAAATTTAAATAATAATAATAATAATGATAATTTTAAAAATTATCATAAGAACAATCTAAAACATAAATAATAGTAATATTTTGTATGTGATATTAATAATTTGAGTTATATGCATGTGAAAATAAAAATTTAAATATTAGATATATAAATACATAAGAATTGTGTTGTATGTATGCAAATGCCTACGTATGTAATATACGTACTATCATGAATATATATTGACCAGTAGTCAGCCTAAGTGATATGTCATTATTTAATTTAATTATGATGAAATGTGTTAACTACTGACTACAGTATTTAATTTAAAGATTGGCTAGATTTAAAATTTCTTACATAGACATAAAAAGGGGCACAACCTAAAGGCAACAATAAAGTTATCCTAAAAAGAATGGGAGGCTGGTAATGGTCTAATGCCAAGTGGTGAAGTTGACACAATGAGATGTTAGAAAAGACATGATACATGACGAAGTTAAGCCCACCCTACTTCTTTAGTTGGAGGTGGCATAACTTGAAGGTAATTAGGGTTTTAAGAATGTCAAATTGAACGTTTCATCGAGACCATGTAACTTGAATGCAATAGTTAAAGCGATACACTAAAGTAGTGAAGGTCATAAAAAATAGTCAAATTGGTATTCCTCTATAGTAATATGATTTGAAAGTAGTGGGTGAGATGGTGCGGAAAATTTTTGAATATTTATAATTCGGTCATATTGTTTCTTCGTTAAAAATGTATATATTATGGCTTAAAGGTGGATATAAAAACTGTGTGCAAAAATTGTAAAAGCCAATAAAATCGATTGGGTTGATTCTCCCTAAAATGAAAATGGTGTGAATTATAGGTGATAATTGAGTTGGTGCACGAATTTCTTAAAGGCCATTATGTTGTTGAATCAATTCTCCACTAAAAGAAAAAGCGTTAAGATCGATGACCTAAAAATACGTCGGAAAAAATGTTATATTTTTTCGATGGCATAGCGACGGTTTATGTGCTGGGTAATTTGTGATGGTATAACTACATGACATGTCCTTAGCAACAATGATATTTTTCCGACTGTTTTTATTATTACTGATGCATTATATCGTTGTTTATATAAAAATATTAATCAAATATCATATTATATCAATTATTTACGAGTATCATATTATTATTATTATTATTAATATATTATACCGTTAGTTATAAACAAAAATTACCGACATGTTTTTTTAATAAGCGATGGGAATTTTCGTCGGTAATAATACTAATTACCGATGGTTTTTATTATTATTGATGTATTATGCCATCAGTTATAAAAAAATATTAACTCATCATTTGACGGGTTGTTAAACGACGTGTTTTTTTAATAAGCGACTAGAATTTCCGTTGGTAATAATATTAATTACCGACAGCTTTTAAGCAGTTTATAAGCTATTGGAATATGCCCTGATTCTACACCACCGCCAGAATCCCTCATTTCCTCTTCGTCTTCCTCCACCTGTGCTCACGCTCTCCTTTCTGCTTCCTTCCCTCCTCGAAACGCTCGACCTAGCCCTCTATGGGTTTTGCCCAACATCATCACCTTCACAGCCAAACCCTACGACAGGATCACGACTTGCAGAGGCCTAAAACTCTCATTTTTGTCCTCCTTTCGCTCGTCTCTTACGCGAAACCATTAAATTATGTAATTTCACGTCTTCCTTTTCATGTGATTTCATGCCTAGGTGGTGTTTGGTAGTATAACGACACAACAACATAAAATTCCTATGAAATCCTTTTGTGCATTGATAGCCTCTAACTTTGCTTTGAAAAATTATTCAAGAAAAGCCTCAAAGAGTACTTCTCAAAGAACATTATCAATAGTATATAGACATCATCTTCATTACCTCAAGGAGAAGGTTGTAAATAAATTTGTAGACATCCCCATGATAATAATGAGAAGTATGACAACACAGCAGCACAAAAATTCCTATATTTTATATGTCGATAGCCCCTAACTTTGTTTTGAGAAATTATTTAAGGAAGGTCTCAAAAAGTACTTGTTAGTGATCATCATCAATAACATGTGAACATCATCCTCATTACCTCTAGGAGAAGGCTGTAAATAAATTCTTAGACATCTCCACAATAAGATGCAACGAGAAAGTAAAATCATTTTGTTAGTGTAAATTCAAAACATATTTTGCTAACTCTAAAATGTCAAATGAAATTATGAAGAATTCTCTTAAAAAACAAGCTTAAATAGCTTGATGCTTGATTCATTATGATCATGAAAATAAAATAGAAATTGAAATAGTAATGTTGATTATTTTTTTTCTTTTTCTGTTCTCTAGAAATGATTTATAGCTCGGAACAATCTGAATAATAATGTGGTTTGGAATTGGATTTGTTACTATATTGATCTAGCCATGTTGGACTGAATTTTTAATAGCAAACATTCGTGTTTCTACTCTGATTTGGTTTGCTATTTGAGTTAGTTCTTGTTTCTGATGGTTAATTTGTTGTTGATAAGCTTACATTTTTTTTCATTGATCTTCACTTGCTGCTGAGATTGGCTTTTTGAGCTGTGACAATTTCCAGCCTTCATTAAAATTCAATTAGTTTTGAATATACTTTTATATATTCAAAATCTAGGATGAAATTTTAATGTTTTCCTACATGTAAGTTCTGAGCTCTGATTGGTTATCCTTTATGTCTTTGTTTTGGTGGATTTTCTTTCTTTTGTTTGGTTTTTATTGGTTTGGTTTGAGAAATTACTTAAGAAAACTCTCAAATAGTGTTTCTCAGTGATCTTCATCAATAGCATGTAGACATCATCCTCATCACCTAAAGGAGAAGGTGTAAATAATTTCTTATACATCCCCACAATAATAATGAGAAGTGATAACACAATAGCACAAAACTTCTATGAATTCATTTTGTGCATTGAAAGCCTTGAAATTTGATTTGAAAAATTACCTAAGGAAAGCCCCAAAGAGTACTTTTCAGTTATCATTATCGATAACATGTAGATCTTCATTACCTCCAGGAGAAGGTTGTAAATAAGTTATTAGACATCCCCACAATAATAAAGTAAAATCACTTTGTTAGTGTAAATTCAAAGCATATTTTGCTAACTTTAAGTAGCCAAATGAGCTTACAAAGAATTCTCTTAAGAAACAAGCTTGAATAGCTTGATGCCTGATTCACTATGATCATGAAAATAAACAAGAAATTGAAATAGTAATATTGGCTATTGCTTTTCTTTTTATGTTCTCTGGAAATATTTTATAGCTCCAAATAAACTGAAATTATAATGTGGTTTTGAATTGAATTTTCTACTACATTTATCTAGTCGTGTTGGATTGACTTTTTCATAGTGAACATTGGTGTTTCTGCTCTGATTTGGTTTGCTATTTAAGCTAGTCTTTGTATCTGAAGGTTAATTTATTGTTAATGAGCTTCCATTTCTTCCTTGATCTCCATTGGTTGATGAGCTGTGATGAATTCCAACCTTCATTAAAATTTAACCAATTTTTAATATATTTTTATATATTCAAAATCTAGGATGAATTTTTAATGTTTTACTACACGTAAGTTCTAAGCTATGATTAGTTATGCTTCTTGTTTTTGTTTTGGTAGTTGGTTTGGTGATTTTTCTTTCTTTTTTTTAGTTTTTTTTAGTTTGATTTGTCTCTCTATTTCATGTGCTTGTCTTGTTTGATTTGCTTTGTAGGACTGTTGATATTTGAAGACTTTTTTTCTTCCATTCTTCCTCTCTAAAGCTTTTAAAATCTTTTATTTTATCTTGTTTTTAAGGTAAACCCTAAACCCTATTATTCATATGTGATGGTTGTTGTGTATGCTTAATTGTAAAATCTCAAAAAATATTTGTTTAAAAAATGTTTTACATACATACCACAGTTGGCATCACTTTTGATGTTATATATGTGGGGTGTCCTCTTAAAGGCTATAGAACTGAGTTTTACTAATTTATAGTCTCCTGTAATATGAGAAATTTGTTTCGATCTCATTGTAAGTGACTTGAGCATGGAACTAGGATCGGTACCAATTTAACCTTATCTGGGATAGTTCATCGTTGGGTTATAATAATTCTAACACGGGACACATCTAATGCCCATTTTAGTGTTTGAATATTATGCTCCATCTATTCAGAGCCTTCAGTGATCAAGGGCAGTCACAAAACCCTCCTGCATGTATTTCTAGGAAGATTAGGGTTTAGGGTGTCGCATTCACGCAGTGATCTGAGGTGCCCATTGATGTTGAAATTTCTAATGTAAAGGCCCATAAAATTAGTTATCCTTCATCATATTTAGCTTCCTATAACTTACGAAATGTTGAAACCCTTCACCAATAAATTTTCATGAAAATTGGGGTTTTAGGGCCAGACTGACGCCTAGGTGCCAAACCCTGACGGCTAGTCGCTAGTTTGGGAGCCTAGGCACCCAGAACAGCCCCTTATAGGTCTAAAATCGAGAGCTTTGAAAGCAGACACTGATCTCAGGTAACTAGGTGCTGGTTTCGATGTCTAAGAGCTAGTTCGGGCGCCTAGGTGCTCGAAACAGCCTCGGAACGTTTCAAACCCGAGAGCCTGGAAAGTAGCTGCCCCGAGGGGGAGGGGGGCTAGGAGCCAAACCCAGCGCGCATGCCCCATCATATAGGCACCACGAAGCTGGCAGCCTCAATTTAATTTGGTCTTTTTATCAAATTTGGCCCATTAGATGCCAAATGTGAGCTTGGGGAACAAGGTAAATGGTCTCATGGAAGTGCTTAGCCTCCGACCATAATTAGGGACCAATCACATGTCTCATGTAGAGTGGACTTTAAGCTAAGCTTTGGTCAAAGAGCTTGTACTTGGTGAAAGAGCTTTCCCTCCATTCTCCTTTGATCTAACAAGCTTTTGAACTAGGAGAAGATGCCTCATTTGCAAAGGAGGGAGGTTGGAGAAGAGTTTTGGGGCTAGTTTGGAAGGCTCTAAAAAAGCTTCATCTCCTTCTTGATTTTCTTCTTAATTCTTTTTCATTTTCGTCATTTCCTTCGCATTTTCTTCATTAAATTGTTTAGGAGAGTGTGAGGGAGCTAGGTGAAATGGTTTTTGTTTTGGAGGAGGAACTTCATCTTTCCTTTGGAATAGGAAAGCTTCATCCCTACTTTAGAGAAGGAGAAGGTTAGCTTCGTTGGCGTGTGGAAGGAACGAGGATCAAGCCCAGAGAATGAGTCATCAACCTTCGCGTAAGTGAAATCTCTAAAGCTCTTGCATATTTTTTTATTTCTAGATCCCCTTAGGTCTGGATGTTAGAGATATAAAGACTTAGAATTTTGTGTTAGAGGAAGTTGATAGGTTAGGAATCCATTTTTATGGACTTACCCCAATAAATTTGAGTGTTTTCCCTTAAAACCTTAGCACATTAACCCAACCGTCCAGGAGACTGACAATCCCATGATTATTCAGCGACTCCATTTTTTATGAATGATTTGGAGTTACTACAATCTAGAGAATGAAAAAACCCTTTGTTTCTCATTCCCTAGATCATGAAGGACAAATCAGTGATAGAATACTTCACTTTGGTGAAGTTATTCTTTTTGCAAATAAGTCCCTTCATATTTTCATCGGATAATTATGGGCAGGCTTTCTGTTACATCGCATAAAGGAGGGAAACAACAACTTCATCGTAACCCTAGGTCCTATGCGAGGTTGATAGAACTAGTTTGATTTGTCATCGAATGTGGTGGGTCTTGTTGCTTTCACAATGTGAATGGCATTTCACACATTGCATTGTTACAAGCGTTATTTTTGATCGTGTGATCACAATGGTTCAATCAACTGCCTCAAACTGATTTACTGATCACATTGATTCAATCAGTAGACCCAACATGATCGACCAATCACTTGGGTTTGATCGACTGCACTGACCCAATCGACGAATCACATTGGTGCGATCGACATCCTCGACCCGATCAACCGATCACTTGGTTCTAATAGGTCATCCCGACCCAATCGGCCGATCATTTTGGCCAGATCAACCACTCCATCCCGACCGATTGATCACTTAGATGTGATTGGTTGCCCAGCCCGGATCGACCGATCACATAGGTTCAATCGGTCGCTCTGGTCCGATCGATCGATCACTTCGATTTGATTGGCCATCTTTGCTTGACTAATGCATGCTTGCATGCATTTTTGCATCATATTGGTTGTGGTGTTTGCTTATTGCATACCTCTTCATGCGTGTGAAAATTCATTTTTTACGTTATGTCTACGTTATATTTTATTGTGTGTCAAGTCAAATAATCACAATGTGTGGGATCTTTTGCATATTGTATATGCATCACCCACTTGCCTTGTCAGCAAAACATACTTGTTAGGATGAGTCACCCATTTGTTGGTCGTAATACTTAAATGAGCATTCGATCACGAGAATAGCTTAACGAGCAATGTGATTTTTTTTTTATTACGATCAACTTGTGTATGAATGTACTAAGGCTCCAATGAGTGTAAAGTACATCATTTGCATGTTACGTGTCCGCTTTTAATGATCTTATATTTTAAAGTAAAACAACGGATATTTTTTATTATGTATTATCTGCTCAGCTTTAAAACTTATATAAGTTAGGTTATATGTGAGGCCTCCTCTTTTAAAATATCATCCTTGGTGACGTATTTTAAATCTCTTAGATCTTTAGGACGTGACCGGTTCGGCCACCCCGTCAACGTCATACACCCAAACTATACCCCGCATTGTGCACTCAATTAGATGTTGTGATATGACACTGCGGCAGATAGTGTGCTAGGTTAGAACTATATAAGCCACTTCCAACCATGCATGTGAATGTATTTTTCACTTTTTAGAAATCAAAATAGTGATATTTGGGATGGTATAAATGTAAAAAAGAAAAGTTTTGGTGTTAGATATGTATATAGGTAGCAATTGGGTGGTATTTATGTAAATGCTCCCCTCTAAATAAAAAACTTACGCACAGCTAAGAGACATGATCACTTCAAACAAAATCAAAAAAAGAAAAAAAAAGAAAAAACACTGGTTTTGTTTTCTTATTTTATTATCACATTTATCTATTTTATCCTAAATGGAATTTAATCATTTGTCGGCCATATTTTTTCCATTTTAAACTTGTGATGGATTTTATTTAAAGGCTTAAATCACGTTTTTTTATTTAAATATTTTCTTTATTTAAATATTTATTTACATTTTATAAACAAATTAAATCGTGTTATAATTATATTGGAAAAACTTGTGTGACCTTCAATCCATTTCTAAAGGTGATAGTGATATCATAACCTTCAAATTGGAATCCAACAATCGACTTCGAGAATGCTATAACAGGTTCAACTATTTCATAAGATCGATTCGATTTGCATATTCTAAAAAAGTTTTAATTTCCATTATTGAAATCTCTAGTTGAAAGATTAAAGATATATTATGTTGAGAAATTTAAAGCGAAGAAAAACAGGAATCGACACAAATCCAGAAGAACACGCAAAAATTTAACGAGGTTCAGCAAAAATGCCTACGTCCTCGGGAGCAGAGCGGCGGCTTTCTTTCAATTCCAGAAAAAGAGTATAGGTACAAACAAACATATATATAACCCTAGATAAAACCCTGGAGTGCAATATGTAATTCTCAAATTATCCTTGTACCATACAGCGGTGTGTTTCCCCCGCACCCCCAACCCACATAACGAAACTCTCCCGACTTGGACAGATTCTTCCGCTCCGCTTCGTTTCAACATCTGTCTCTTATATGATATATGAGCCTTACCTAACATATTAGTTTTGATTAGTCAATTTTGTGGAATACTTTATTACTAGAAGGAGAACCATGCGATAGAAGAGAGGTGAAAGATGTTATCTTTATTAGGAGAGGAAGGATATTTATTGTTTAATATTTGGTATCGATCGATTCCTTGTTGAATGAATTTTCATCTATTTATGTAGGATTCTTAAAACAACAACATAACAACAAAACCTTAATCCCACTAATTGGGGCCGGCTACATGTATCTTTTTATTCCATTGCGTCCTATTTAGTGTCATATTTTCATTTAGTTCTATTTAAATTAAAACCATTTTTTATATAATAAGCCCAAGTCTTCCTAGGTCTCCCTCAGCCTTTCTTAACATAAGTCGAATCTAAAACATCTACTCTCCTAATTGGATCATCAGATGGTCGACGTTTAATGTGACCAAACCATCTAAGACGACTTTCTCTAATTATGTATGATTCATACATAGATTATAAAGTAGTTACTCAGTGCACACTAATCTCAAAGGATCTCTGATTGGTTTCTTTCTATCTCGTTCTAATTTTGATATAATATTAACTAATATCTTTGGCGGTATCGTATCGTGATGTATGTTACTCATGCACCTCTCTGGTCATGTCTTTGTCGGTTTGCTTGTCCTTCATGATAATTCAATAATGGGTAGTTCGTCATTGGAGTGAGTTGCCATCATTGACCAAATCTCTTGTACTCGACAACTCGCAACTTGGCAAGACGGTTGAGCCGGAGCATTTGGTAGTCTACGTACATCAGCGAGTCATCCGACTTTTGAGCTTGAATTTTATAAGGTTAAAGTTCTGAAACTTTTTTCAATATTCAATAATCAAATTAATTTGTAATTTTGAGAATTTGATGAAGATAAAAAGAAATACAGATTGAGACTTTGTTGTTAGTTTTGTATGTAGATGAAAATTAAAATAAAAGCTATATGTATATTCGATATTATGCATGAAATTATCCCGGATTGGTTGTGCTTAGCAACCTACCCAAATTATAAGGTTCAAATTCATTGAGCTATTGACAAAAGAAGCATTTTTATATGCAATAAATATTAAAATTTAAATATTTTATTTTTCTAATTGTTGTTACACATACGTTTGACTATTATCCTTTTTTTTTTAAATTTTTTTTCGATGAGAAGTTAATTTTTATTAGAAGATATGTTAAAATGTGAAATGTAAGAATATTGTTATGTAAGAATAATGCTCTTTGTTATTTTCCAAATGCTAAACTTATGACCCAAATTTTGTGGGTTCCGCTTCTTCTCATATGGAAATTATGACTACACGAGTTGTGGCTTCAAAAGAAAATTGTGAGCAAACGGATTGAAAGTTTTGACTGTTAAATCAAGCTTATAATAGCCTTGAGATTGCAATCCGTGTGTTGTTGCTTTATTGGCTCTCTTTTAATTAGTTACTTTAAAGGAGTGTCACTAAAACTATGTATACCTCTCTTCTGTTTTATGCAAAATACTCTCCATTTGTAATCTCCTAATTGATATAGTGGTTTATCCTCATCTGCCTTTGGTTTTGCCCATCTTGGATTTTTGAAGTAAAGTTTGTGTGTTCTTTCTTTTGCTTATTTCATTATTTGTTGCATCAAATTAATATTAAGTTATAACAAGTGGTGTCAGAGATATGCTTGATTTTGACAATAGCAACAGTAAATTATGACATCCCTCATTTAGATTGCAACATCAGATATTCTCTTTGGCATGTTAATGTGAGAGTAGTCTTAGCGTAGATGGATCAAGATGATGAGCTACTTGAGTTCGAATAGATGCCCCTCATCATGGACGTTGGAGGAGAAGCAATGTAAAGATCAAAAGACTCTTTCTCAAACTCATCTTTATCTATCAAATCAAATTCTATCTGATGTTTTGAAGGAGAAAACAGTTGCTACGTTATGAATTAAATTAGAGTAATTGTACATGATAAAATGTTTGACCAGTAAGTTGCATTTAAAGAAGTGTTTGCAATCTTAGAAAATGCTAAAAGATGCATCTGTTATAAATCACTTAAATATCTTTAAAGAAATCAACTTTGACTTGGAGTTCATGGAAGTTAAGTATGGCGAAGAAGATTTGACATTAATATTATTATGCTCATCATATACGACATTTAGAGATACCATCTTATATGAGCAAAAGATACTTAATCTATATGAAGTATATGATGCTTCAATTGCTAAGGAGAAGATGAAGCAACTTGTGGATGAACCTATTGCTCAATGAGAAGGCCTGGTCATTCAAGGTAAGACTCAAGAGAGGAGTTTTGATGTTGAAACAAAGAGTGGATCAAAATCTAGAAGCAAGGATAAATTATGCAATTACTGTAAGAAAAATGGGCACATCAAATATGAATGTTGCAAATTGCAGGATAAAAATAAGAAAGCAACTTCAAATCAGAAGGATAAACAATCAAATCAATTTGGTGAAGAAGTTATTAATGATGGTGAGCTCCTAGTTTTCTTCGACGGAGGATCTTGTGATGATTGGGTTCTTAATTCAGCTTGCACGTTTCATATGTCTCAATAAGGATTGGTTTTCAGCACAAGAAAGTGTCAAAATAAATTGTAATAATGGGTAATAATGCTCATTATAAAATCGGTGCAATAATTATTGCAATCAAGTTGTTTGGTGGAGTCATCAGAACACTTGGAGATATAAGACATGTCTCAGATCTGAAAGGAATCTAATTTTCTTAAGTACTTTTGATGCTAATGAGTACAAGTACTTTGGTGAATGTGGAGTTTTGAAGGTTGTCAAAGGATCTCTTATTACAATGAAGGGACAAAAGAAGGTTGTAGGGCTATATGTTCTGTAAGGTTGTACAATAATTGGTGATGCAACAACTACTACTTCTATGTTAGAAGATAAAGCAACAGACTTTAGCATATGCGCCTTGGGCATATGAGTGAGAATGGGATGGCTGAACTGAGCAAAATGGGACTTCTAAATAGTAAAAATATTTAAAAATTGAAGTTTTGTGAATATTGTGTATTTGGAAAACAAAAATGAGTTAAGCTCAATACTAGTATTAACAATACTAATGGAATATTAGACTACATGCATTTTAACCTTTGGGGACCATCTACCTTACCATCTGAAGGAGGTGTCATATATCTGTCATTGTTCATTGATGTTTTCTCAAGAAAATCCTAGATGTTCTTCTTGAAGCAGGGGAGCAATATTCTTACTACACTTTAGGAATGAAAGATCATGATCGAGAGCAGAATGGAATGCATATCAAATTTCCTTGCAGTTATAATGGGTTGGAGATATGTTCAGGAGAATTTAATACCTTTTGAAAATTAAAAGGAATTATGAGAGACTTAACAGTCTGACACACACCTCAACAAAATGGCGTGGCAGAGCGAATGAACATGACTTTAATGGAAAAGGTTCGTTGAATACTCTCCAATGGAAAGTTAGTCATTTTGGGCTAAAGCTACTTCTACAGTTTGATACTTGGTGAATCGCTCAGCTTTCATTGCAATTGATAAGAAAACCCACAAGAGATTTGGTCAGGTAAACCTGCAGATTACTCTAATTTAAGAACTTTTAGTTGTCCTACATATGCTCATATTAATAGTGGTAAATTAAAATCTTAATGTATAACGTGTGTATTTCTTGGTTATAAAACTGGAGTTAAAGGTTAGAAGTTGTGGTGCCAAGAAACCAAGAAAGTGATCATTAGCAAAAATATTATATTTGATGAGTATGTCATGTTACATACATCATCTACTGCAGAATCTGAAAATAATGATCAAAAGAAAATATATAGCAGATAAGTGGAACTTCAAATTGATACAAGTACATCCTTAGACATAACTTTCGAGTCAAATTTATATAATCTTTATGACAATTATTATTAAAAAATTAGCAGCTACTCCAGACAGATCCATAATATACAAAACTTAGTTAAATCCTAAAGTACATTATTTTGGTGTGTTGGCATTAAATTTTGATGTCACATGTGTAGGAAGTCTACCTAAGTGACTCGGGAATATTTACTATTCATAATGTCTCGCGACTCAAGACATCTATCTAGACCTCCTCCTGGTATATGTTCGGGACACAAATTAGGATTTGTGATAATTCAGTCTTTCTGAAAAGCTCATTTTCAGGTGGCATCAGTCTTGACATGCAACACATCGGTTGTTTGTTTTAATTTTTAAAGACGATGCACCATCCGTTTAGAAGCCTCCCATCATCGTCGAATCCTCCCACAATCAAAGAGAGCTACAAGATCCACTTGCATATGTTTTGAAGAGAATTAAGATTTTAGACTAATTTACTCATGCAATAGTTTAGAGTAAATGATGTTACATATCCAAACAAAATTTGGAGAATTAAGAAATCGCTTTAGCTTTGCTTATGATGAGAAGACGTCGGTGGACGGTTTGAAATTCCACCCCCAAATGAGTCAACCAATTCAAATGTCAAAAGACATTGGATGTCAACTTTTTTTTTTGTCGTTACAATTATTATGGCAAGATATATGTTTGACTTTAAAGTTCCGGTATTTGAAACCTATCGAATTCCCAAATCATTTTTTGAAATTTTAATTTACAGGAGTTTTTGTATAAGTGCGGGAGCGTTTTTGAAAATGCCGTGTTTTATCTACTTATTTGAAAATGCGGTTTCATTTCTACACTAAAGACAGACTGCGGGTCGACCCCCGCGGTCGACCTGCGGGCCACATTTCAGAAATGCACAAGCTGCCCCAGACGTACCCTTAATGTTCAGAACTTTTTCTTTCAATACAAAATATTCCTTGCAGCTTTTATAAAAGTGAAAGACAAATATACCCACAGCCGCACCATCACTTGTGTCTTTTAATAAGAATTTATAGAACATCTTATGAACTGTTTGTAATTTTTAAATATTAAGGGAGCATTTACATACATACCACATAATTTCTATGTATTTACATAGCTAATATTTAAATTTTACTTTTACATTTATATCACCTAAATATTTTAACACCAAAATATTATTATTTTAATTTTTTACAAAAATTAAACTGTCTTCTCATGCAGTTAAAATACAATGAAAATAAAATAAAAATTTTTACATGTGACTATGTGAAAATTGGGTGTTACGTATGTAAATCTTTCTAAATACTACTTACAAGCGCCGACAATTATTCGTGTTGTATTTTTCTTTTTAAATTGCATTAGTCTTCCAACATGCGGATCTGCTCTTATGACAGTGTCGTTAGGGATCACTTATTCGGTACGAAAGCCGCACCTATGTCCCCCAATTATTTCACTCCACAAAACAAAACATCATTTTTAAAATTTTTTAAAATTTTAAAATGTGGCCCATTTCATATAGCTTTTAAGAGAGGGTTGATTTTTATTGGGTGACCGCACGCAACTCTGCGTGCGGTCACCGTATGGAATAATTTTGGATCTATTTTTTGCTGAATTTAGAAAAAAATATTTTTTTTAACCAAAATATAATGTAAATTTTAATTAACTACTCATTTCTCTATTTAATTACATCGTTTTGATTTAAGACAATTATTCATGTTGTATTTTTCTTTTTAAATTGCATGTCTTCCAGCATGCGGATCTGCTCCTATAACAGTGTCGTTAGGGATCGCTTATTCGGTACGAAATATGTACCTACGCCTCCCAATCATTTTACGCCACGTAAAAAATATCATTTTTAAAAATTTTTAAAATTTTAAAATGGGGCCCCTTTCATACAGCTTTTAAGAGAGGGATTGGTTTTTATTAGATGGCCGCACGCAACTCTGCGTGCGATCACCGTATGAAATAATTTTTCATTGTTAGGTGCAAGTTATGCACGTGGCAAAACTGGAGACAGCTGGATCCATTTTTTTTGCTGAATTTAAAAAAAATTAAAATTTTAATTAACTACTCATTTCTCTATTTAATTATATCGTCTTCATTTAAGAAACGAAAAGTAATTCAATAATTAAAATTTTTGAAACATTAATAATTTAAAAGTGTTGGAAGCTTTATCTAAAACGTTAAATAATATTGAAATATTTATTATACGAATATATGAAGAAAATATAAATGTCTACAATCTCATCAAGAACTGTTCGTTTATTTCATTATGAGTGCTCCGGAGTCATTAACTAGTTGTATTTACATAGAAAAGAAATTGTTCAAATGTAACTCCTACAATTTTATTTTAATCTTTACAATTATCTATATAAAAACATAAGTAATATTTAAATTAACAAAAACTATATATAAAAATATAAAAATGTAAAAATATAAAATAATATTTAAATAGTTAGAATAATATCTATATAAAATTGGAATAAATCATTTGATGCATAAGTATAATCATATTGTTGTTGTGAGATCTATATATACCAGTTGATGTGGTATATATATAAATCAAACAGGTGAACGATCGACGAAGTGAAAAATAGAACGAGAAAAGAGAAAAATCACACCAGAAAAGAACAACACAATGGAACACACATATTTATGTGTTTCGACAAATTATCTACGTCTATGGAGTTACAGAGGATTTTATTACTTGAGGAATTTACACCAGTCGATTATCTTGACTTACAAGAGGCATCTCTCACTCTTCGTTGCTCTCTGTCTCTTCTTCTGTCTTTGTTCTTCTCTCTCTATACTGATATACACCGAATAAAACTCTACACCGAGATACACCGAAGGAGACAAACTTATAAGAGAAATAAACTCAATTTCTCTTCTGCAACAAACCACCAAGAAGAAGCCTATGGAGAATAATCTTCTTCTTCTTCCTTCTTCTTCATTTACACTACTTGTTGTGCAATGTCTTCTTCCCTGGTGGAAGTTCTGCCAGCTCCCACTTGCTCGATTCATCTTGCAAGATTTCTTCATAGCTATGTGGTTTTTCAACATCTATCTGTGGAACAATAGGAATGGGTGCCCCGGACCCACTTTCCTCTTCACTTTCATCACTGTCCTGCACTGTGGCCTCTGGTAGATTCCCTACCACATTCAAAGTCCCTGAATCCAACCAATGCTCAAGGATTTAAGTCTTCTTACTATGAACCGCCAACAATAGTACATTCTGTGATTCTTCAGATACCACATTTGCGCTATCATTCTCCATCTTCTTAGGATTCATGCAGTTATTCTTTATGTGGCCAGCCATGCCACAATTTCAATAGGTTGATTGCTTACTAAACTTTGATTTTGATCTCCCTATACTTGAGTTCCTGTCGTGTCATCTCTCTCTGAAATCAACATTCAGTGTCGAACTCGAACTTGAGACCTTGCCAGAATCTTTCCTGCGAACTTCCTCAGCCAAAATCAAATCACGAATATCATTGTATTTCATTTTAGATTTACCTGCAGAACTGCTAACTGCTGTTATCCTCATGGTTTCCCAACTATCTGGCAATGAAGCCAACAAGATCAGTGTGCATATCTCATCATCAAAATCAATTTCCACAGATGACAATTGATTTAAAATATTTTGGTGTTGAGCAACAGAAACACCTTCCGTCATCTTCAAATTGAATTACTTCTTCATCAAGTGCACATTATTATTCAACGATGACTTTTCATACATACCTGATAAGGCTGCCGTAAGATCTGCAGTCGTCCTTTCCTTGACGACAATGCATACAATTGACCTTAATAGGGTCAATCGAATAACCCCCATAACTTGTCGATCTAATAAATTTCATTCAGCCTCATTCATTCTTTCAGGTCTTTTCCTCAATAACGGAAGATGAAGTTTCTTTAAATAAAGATAATCCTCTATTTGCATTCTCCAACAACCAAAATCTATGCCAACAAACTTCTTGATCCCTGGAACCTTCACTTCATATGTAGTCATAATTCTTCCTCAGATCTGAAACCACGCTTTGATACCAGTTGTTGGTTTTTTGAGATCTAGATATACCAGTTGATGTGGTAAATATATAAATCAAACAGGAGAACGATCGACAAAGTGAAAAATAGAACGAGAAAAATTACACCAGAAAAGAACAACACAGCGGAACACACAGATTTACGTGGTTCGATAAATTTCCTACGTCCATGGAGTTGCAAAAGATTTTACTACTTGAGAAATTTACACAGTCGATCACCTCGACTTATAAGAAGAATCTCTCACTCTTCGTTGCTCTCTCTCTTCTTCTCTCTTTATGCTGAGACACACCGAAGAAAAATCTATACCAGAATAGATCGAAAAAAACAAATTCACAAGAGAAATAAACTCAATTTTTCTTCTGCCACAAGCCACCAAGAAGAAGCCTGGGGAGAATAATCTTCTTTTTCTTCCTTCTGCCGCAAGGAACTACTCCTCATTACACTTCTCTTCCTCTGCCCCGACGAAACCTTCCTCTATCCCGAGGAAACCGAAGAAGAACTCAAAACTTGACTACTAAACCCAAGGAGAGCCATCCGAAGCTTTTATCACGAATAGGAGGGAGAAAAGAGATGCTTCACTTCACAAAAAAGGAAGTCGGGAGGGGTTATTTGTGAAGATGTGTGATTCTCCAAAGCAAAGTAACTGCCCAAGCATAGTGGACCGGTCTCCACCGTTTAACAGATATTAATGTAATTACTAAAGTTTATGTATAAATGAAAAATGTTAGCACGAATTCTAAAGAGATCAAGCTCTTCGAAGGGACTCCATTGTTTCTGATTAGAATTCCATACAAAAGATTATCAAACGATCGAGTAGCTTAGCTCGCTTTCCCAGACGATCGAAAATCCCATCAAACTTTAGCAACTGCTCGAATCAGCTTACCCCCAAAATTGATCAGGAATCATGAAACCGATAGTTGAAAGTAAAAAACAGTTGTTTATATCTAATGGTTGCAACATTCATGTAAGTGGCGCTCATGCAATTATTTGTATTAGAGATAGGGTTATATTAACTACCCATTGTTAGGAAAAAGACAAGAAATACCCTATAATCGTTGAGATAAAGGGGAAAATAATGTAATTCTAAATTCAAGCAAGCAGTGATTATAAATAAGAGTTGTTTTATGAATAAATGTTGCACACTCTTCTTCCTGGATTTCCATTTTGTCCCGTGTCCTCTCTATTCTTTTTCTTCCATCTCTTTTTCGTACTCTAAACTCTCCGGACGTGCCTACTACGATAATTTTGGATCCAACAATTTAGATGTTATATAATGTGAAAATGTTGTTTTTTAGTTTGTGGTTTGGTGTTTGTATGTTTATTTGAGCTTCTTGGTGGTTGTTTTTCTTAGTTATTCTTTTGATTCATATTCTTGTTCTGTATCAAAGATGTAATATTGCTTTCCTTTTGTTTACTGGAGTTGAAATTATGGAAAATTTGAGTCACCACCTTTTAATAATTTATGTGCAATTATATAATAATATTTTGTTACAATTTCTTGTTGGTGATATTTTGCTACCCTTAAAATATTTGAATCATTCTACTTTTAAGTTTTTGGGTTTGTTGTGACCCAAAAAAATTATCTTTACTAATAATTATTTTATATGAGACGTACTGATTCAATGCTGACTTTTAGGTGGCAAGGATTGGACTTCCATGTTTGTAATTTCAATGAAAAGTTTATGAATATATGAGAAAGGGGTTACAATTATTTGAATTATTCTTTGGCATATAAATATTTGATATGTTTCTTATATTAATATTAGGAATTTATAGCTATGACTATTGTTAAAAATGGTCATTATGAAGTATATTTTTATTTGTTATATTTTCTCTTATTATTTTCTTCTACTCCGTACATATTGACACTCTTGTATTAACAATTATTTAATTTAATGTAGGGTTAGAGAAGAAAGTGCCCATAACCTAAGGGTATATATATATATATATATATATATATATAGTCAATAACTATAAAAAATAAAATAAAATCAAAATTTTGCATGGTTTAGTTGAGATAAACCCATACCGACAATTACATAGAGATCAAATAATTCGTTAGTCTCAAAAGAGATATACGATAAAGTATGCTTCATACAAAATTAAAGATATGAATATAAGTAACACTATATCTAGCTGAGAGAGAAAAACACATTGATCACCTCGTGCAAAGATGAGACCAAATTTCTTTTGAAAAGAAATTGAAAAACTTTGCTTTCAAGCACTTAAAAGACTTATTTCTTTCTTTCTCATATCATTGACAGTTTCTATGCAGTGGCATATCCAATTTATTGAACTTATATATGAAATTTATAACATATGTCAGTAAAATTGACAAATAATTTTTAAGTTTTAAATTAATTCAATTAAGTATTGTTGCGTGTTAGAAAATTTATTATGGTAGAGTGATAAATTAGTAACATGGCATGAAATTCATCACACATACTGATAATAGAAGTGGGATGTATAAGCATCAGAAATTACCGGTCATGAAGGTAGTCCACCCAACACAACCAGAGACCCTTGTCAGCAATCTGTGAAATGTGTCGCCCAAGGAGACATCAGTCGTCCTAAAGTCAAAAGAAGGAAACTCTGAGTTTTATGACTTATTAAGATAGAGCTCATAGAGGTGGAACTTATACTCAACAAATAAATAATGAAGAGGCCGCGAGAAGGAAGATAAAAGAGAGATCCAGCTACAAAGCTGAAAACATTTTTAACAAAAGACTAACTCCTCGTGTTGGTAGAGGAAGCCTCTAACACCCTAATCGCACCAGACAACCACATAAGTAGAAATCTATGTTGGGTTAGTCAGTTTGAAAAAGCTTGGGGGCTTCTTCTCGGAACAGACAAGTATGATACAATTATCTGACACAATACTAAGAGTGAAGCCTCTATTAATATGATTAGGGTGAAAACCGTGTTATGCAAACCATTTTAAAATAGACCCAAAGGCCATGCAAAAAGTAAAGTGTAGGTTTTAAAATCTTGTAATATTTTTACCCTAAAATTTTGATTAATCTTGATCATTTATTTATAGAAAAAATAATCCTTAAGAAGATTAAATTATATCGCAAGGTTCTCAGATAGACCACAAGCAATAATAGCGAAAAAAAGTCAAGCACACTGCTTAAAGTAAAAACAAACCAAAAGGTGAAGTAATAAACACATGTTTTGGGTGTCGTTGGGTCGACAACATATTTTATAAAATCACAAAATTGGTCAGTCTCCGCATATACATGGCTGATCCTAATGTTATACATAAAAAAAAAGAATTAAGATACAAAACATGAATATATGCTCATGGTCCCTGTCATATGGTTCCATGCCTCAAGCACCTTAGAACTCGTATCCATATCATATTTCCACTGCAGAACTCTCCCAGGACTCTAAAAAGTACATATAAAAGTCCAAAAAAAAGACTCGACCTGTATGAAAATTATGTTAGAAAAAAGTCATCTACATGCAACTTATTGAACCATGTTCAATGGAAGGAGAGCTAAACATTACCTGCAAGCAAAGGGTAAATTTTAAATCATTACAACTTTTCTCTATTGCACATGACTCTCTGCAAGAAGACCACCCCTCATATGCTAGTGCGCAAGTCTCGAACCCAGGGGACACACAAAAAGCACAAAAGGTGATGTCTGGCTAGAGAAACCAAATTAGCTAAGAACTATAGCCAGGACATTGAAAAGACTACCTAGCATTCTAATCCTAGCATAACACTCTATCTACCATAGTGTCCTATCATAAAATCTAAGTTTGTGCACAGTGCAAGGGTAAAGCCATGATAGATAACTTTAACAGGGTTGTCACACCGGTCTCACTCTAAAGTTCCAAGGTATCTAAAGTATGTCACTAAAGAGGGTGACATTTTTATAGTAAGTGGCATCACATATGACATAACCTATTTAATTTTAAAAGTAAGACAATAATGCATAATAGAAAAATATCTATTTTATATTGTAAAGTAGGACCATTAAAAAGTAGAATCCGTAACATGCAAGTGACGTAGTTTAGAGTCCTTGGAATCTTAGCATAGTAATACACAAATTATTCATAATACAAAAACTTACATTGCTCGCCGAGCTATCCTCGCGAGCAATTCTCGTTTAGGTATTATGACCAACAAATCGGTTGCTCATCATAACAAGTAGGATATGCCATCAAGGCAAATGAGCAATGTGCATGCAAGAATAAAAAGATCGCCAAAGAGATAATTAATGCTGCCCTTGCAAGGAAGAAAGTTGTTATTTAGGAATTGCAGATTTTCTTCTTCTTTCCTCCCAAAACAGGCCTAACCTTTCTTTTTTTCTTCCACATAGAGCTTCATTCTCCTTCAATCACCTTTGCTTGTCTCTTCTGTTTGCCATTCTTTCTCTTGCCTCCATGAAATCTAGCTTTCGTCAAACACTTCTGTGCACACATTACCTTGACTGGCTGTCAGATCAGCTTCCATTCAACAATGTTGAAACATTATCTTTCTTTCTTCGTGCTTCATCCAATTGCAAGTGTTAGCTTCTTTATTCTTTCACCCAAATGGGCCTCTACGCTCCTAATCTGCTATTGCAATGTGGAATATTGCTAAATTTTTATGTAGGTTTTAGGTCACGACTCTGGATACTTTCGAAGTCTAATAGAGAGGCCACGTGTAAAGTGGACCCACCGTAATATACTGTGATTGATCCACTTTACACGTGGCCCTCTATTGTATTCTGAATGCATCCGAAGTCATGACCTAATATTTTTTCTCGAAAGAATATGCTTTTGGCTACACAATCATACATTCTCATTATTTTTGTTACATGCTCAAGTTTGAGGGCAAAATCATTATGGATGGGCCGTTAATGATAAAATATTAAGAATATGAGATAATTAGCTCTGTAAGATTTGTATTTAAGTTATTAAATATAGTTAATTGGTGAATTCATATTTTTTGTTTTTCATAAATAATTCTTATTAGAGACATGGAAAGCAAGGAAAACATGTGGAATGTTCTTCCCCTATATGTGTTTTCTTATTCTTTAGTATTTTCTTTATTTTTTTGGAGTTGTTGGTATCCTCAAATTATCATTTATCTTTCTAAAATTTTTGTTTCTCTCTTTTTTATCCTTCCCCATCTTTCTTATTTTTGCAGTTGTCAGTGAGACTTGGAAAAAATATTACATCAAGAGATCTAATATAAAATTATATCAGGACTTTAATCACAATATGTCACGCGTACGGTTTAACCCTGTCATGCATTAAATTATGTAGTTTTTAGTATTTAGTGAGGCTAGATCATACACGCGACGCATTGTAATTGGAGTCTTGATACAGTTTTGCATCATGACTCTTAATGTAATATTTTTTTTGAGATTTGGAGTTATAGTTTATGCTAGTGGTTTGAACAAATCATATTTTTTTCTGTTCCAATGGAGACTATTTATAGGATGCAAGCATTATTAATTAATTAATAATAATTTTTAACTTGTTAATTACATTTATTAACCTAACTATTAAGATTATCATCTCATTATCTCATATTCCCAATAAGCCGCGAGAGAAAAGCAGTTTTTGGAAGCCGCCCGCAGGATGCCCTAGGCCCAGTTCGCGATACCACGCCAGCTTTCGCCAAAGCAGAAGAACGCAGGTCAAAAGTTCCCTCTTACGTCCCGCCTCCTATCCTCCGGACACACAACGGCTGTTGCCTCCTGCGAACGACTACAGGTTTCGATGACTCATCTCCGCGCCGTGTTCTCATGCACTAGCTGATTTGTGTACCCTGAAGAGAAATCCTAGAGGCGAAGGTGTTCAACTGCAGTCATGGACGAGGATCAGGAAATGGAGCGCTTCGATATGGAAAACGACTATGAGGGCGGCCGATGGATTGGGGACGAGTACTACTACCGATCTAAGAAGGAGAAGAGGATGCAGACCAAGGAGGACACTATCTATGGCTCATTCGCTGCCCGTTCCTCCGACTCCGACTCAGATGGCCGCCTATCTAGGAAGCGGAGCAAGCGGGACCTAATCAGAAAAGCAGATTTCTCCAAGCCCGTTCAGTTCATCTCCACAGGTACCGTCATGCCCAATCAGGAGATCGAGAACAACGCCGAGGAGAACGCCGCCCCTGAAAATGTTAATCCTAGTTCGGGCCTAGGGTTCGGGTTGGGCTTCCAATCCGATCCTGATAGGATGGGAGAGGACGATGAAGACGAGTACTTCCTCCCTACAGCGTTTGGCAGGAAGATAAAAGAGGCAGCACAGAGGAGAGAGAGGGAGAGGGAGGAGATGGAGAGGGTGAAACTAAGGTCTGAGAAGAAATCAATTGGGAGAAAAGAGACTGGTTCGCTTAATGCACTGGGGAAGTTCGAGAACCATACCAGAGGAATTGGATTGAAGCTTATGGAGAAGATGGGTTACAAATTGGGTACTGGACTGGGCAAATCTGAGCAAGGCATCACCGTTCCCATTGAAGCAAAGTTGCGCCCCAAGGGCATGGGCATGGGTTTTAATGATTACGAAGAGGCAAAGTTGCCAGCTTTAGATGAGGCTGTTAATGAGGGAAAGGCAGTGGCAACTGTGGCTGCCAGCAGGCCTAGAGAAAAGAGATGGTTGAAGCAGAAACAAGGAAAAAAGAAATTAGAGTTTATGACAGCTGATGAGCTACTTGCAAAGAAGCAGGAGCAGGGGCTTGAGGTTTTTCAGCAGAAGATTCTTGATATGAGAGGACCACAGGCTAGAGTACTTTCCAATCTTGAAAATTTGAATGCTGAGGTAGAGGCGAAGGAGAACCAGGTGCCTATGCCTGAACTCCAGCACAATGTTAGGCTGATTGTGGATATGGCCGAGTCCGATATACTTAAGATTGACAACCAGTTAAGAAGGGAGAGAGAAAATGTCGTGAGTTTGCAGAAGGAGAGAGAGAAGCTGCAGAAGGAAGCTGCTATACAGAAGCAGCAACTGGAGGCAATGGAGACTATTGCAAAGATAGTGAAACAGGTTGAGGATGATAACATGTCTGGTATCTTGACAATGGAATCACTTTTGAGGGCATTCAGTGATTTGAAAGAGAGGTTTGCAGAGGATTATAAGTTATTCAATATTTCCTGCATTGCTTGTTCTTTTGCCATCCCACAACTTATCAGAGTCTTTCAAGGTTGGGAGCCTCTACAGAATCCGTTGCATGGACTGGCCGTTATATCTTCATGGAGAGATCTTTTGCAGGGTGATCAGCCTTTTGATTATTCAGATGGTGTAGTTTCCAGTTCTCCATATGCCCATCTGGTAGGTGAGGTAATCCTGCCAGCAGTCAGGATATCAGGGACTAATAGTTGGCAGGCAAGGGATCCAGAGCCAATGTTGCGGTTTGTAGAGTCATGGGAGAAGTTGCTTCCTCCGGTCATCCTTCAATCTATCTTGGAGCATGTTATAATGCCAAAACTTTCTATGGCTGTGGATTCCTGGGATCCTCGCAGAGAGACTGTACCTATTCATGTTTGGATACATCCATGGCTGCCTCTACTTGGTCAGAGATTAGAGGATTTGTACCATAAAATTCGGTTTAAGTTGGGTAACGTTCTTCATGCTTGGCATGCTAGTGATGCTTCTGCTTATGCTATCCTTTCTCCTTGGAAGGATGTTTTTGATGCAGCCAGTTGGGAGAATCTTATTGTACGCTTCATTGTCCCAAAGCTAATGAGTGCGTTGCAGGAATTTCAAATTAATCCAGCTAACCAGATACTGGATCAATTCAACTGGGTTATGACATGGGTTTCTGTTATCCCAATTCAACATGTAGTCAATATGTTAGAAGTTGGTTTTTTCAGCAAGTGGCAGCAGGTTCTGTACCATTGGCTGTGCTCAAATCCTGATTTCAATGAGGTAATGCAGTGGTATATGGGTTGGAAGGGTCTTTTTCCACCAGAATTACTTGCCAATGAGCGGATTAGAGTGCTGTTCAGTTCTGGTCTGTCTATGATGAACCAAGCTTCAGAAGGTATCGAGTTGATTCAACCCGGGGCTCGTGAGAATACAAGTTACTTACGAATTGCGGATAGGAGGCAGTTTGGAGCTCAACAAACAGCAGGATACTCGGTTCATCTGCATACTTCTGCAGCTTCTGTCAATGGGTTTTCTAGGGATGGTGGTGGAGCAAATTCTGAAATGAGTTTGAGAGAGATTATTGAGGATTATGCCGTAGACCAGGGTTTGATTTTTGTTCCTAAAGTTGGAAGATCACATAATGGCCTTCCAGTGTATGGTTTTGGCAGTATAAGTATCTGCATAGACTCTGTGAAGGAAGTCCTATACGCACAGGGATTAGATGGATGGGATGTTGTGTCGCTTAATCAGCTGATGCAGATGCAACATACTGGCAGACACCGTTGAATCACTTACTTATGTGGTATACATTATAGGTTTAGTTGACTTTTGAAGTCTTAATCCTGGTTGTTTTTGCTCAATACAATTTACATGGCAATTATGATGTTCGCCTTAATTGGTTCATAGTTGTTATGCCATTGCTTAAGCTGAAATCAATTTTGATGTTCATCTCTTATGGATTGTGTAAATCTGCTGTAATTAGAATGTTTCGGTCATTTAAAGGACCCATTCAATATGAGATTGGGAGAACCTGCGTTTAATGTATAGAGTAGATTTCTTTCTAATGCAATATTTATGATACATTTTTGTTTTTGCAAGGTAGGCCTATAATGACATTGTTTTATTTTCTCCCATTTACTGGTTTTCAAGATGCAAAGATTTTAAAAGGCAAAAGATTTTAAAAGAATAAGATACTGAAGATTTTTGGACTGTTTGGTGAGGTAGATACCAAAGTTCTTGGTGTTTTGTGGCCTACATATCTTTTTGTGATGTAGATGCAGTACATGTTATATCTTCATAAATATATACTAATGGATGATATTATGTAATCATGTATTATGATTCAACAGGACACATTGATTTTAAAATGGTTTAACCCTGCCACTTTAGTTAGATTTCTGATAAGACGGTTGACTTTTACCTTTAACACTTTAAAACATCCACTCTCCTAATTGGATCATCAGATGGTTGACTTTTAATGTGACCCGAACCATCTAAGATGACTCTCTAGTCTTGTCTGCCAACCCTTTCACGAATACATTCGTTTCACATTTTGTTTATAAGTGTTAAGCCACTCATCCACCTAGGCATTTTCATCTAGCAACACTTAACTCAGTTTTATGCTTCTCTTTTATAGGCCAACATTCTGCGACATAAAGCATTGTAGGTCTCATCCCCAACTTATAAATTTTTTCTTTATTACAGTGTCTTGTATTCAAAAAAATGCTAGCCATTTATTTGATCTTTGATAAGCCCTAAGATTCCGTGTTAAAATGCATGGAAGAGATACCCTGCCCTTGATGGAGAGTATTTTAAAGGTAAAATTCTGATCCTTCAGCAAAACTAGATGCTCTACTCGTCTTCCTTTATTTTATGTGCTTGATTTCTAAGGTTGAGCTTGGAATGTAGACGTCAAAATAGGCATTTAGTCCATATTTTATGTGCTTTTGAACTTAAGTTAGGGTTTGTTTTGCTGCTTGCTTACAGCATGTTTTCATTCATGCATTTTAAGGATGCAGAGTAATTAAATACATGCACATTAAGAATGAATGCATTGTTTAATTTGTTGTTAAAATAATACGGGAAACCACATTTTTCTGTTTGGTTGTGGGTGCAAAGTAACTGCTGGAGGGGAATTGGAAGGCAATGCTGATGAGTGGAGGGGCCAGTGGATGTCATCAACAGTGGCTTTAGTTAAGGGCAATGTGAGTGCAAGACGAAGTAATCTAAAGGGGTGGGGGATGTTTTCAATGATGCGAGGTGGTCTGTGTGGGTTGCTGATGATGAAGAATGGAGATGGTCAATGGGATCAGGCTTGAGCGATGCATGCATCAATTCTATGCATTTTGAATCAGTTGATTTTGAAATTATTGGAAAAATAAGAGTTTTGAGATATTCAACTTGACGCTTTTGAATTTCTTCTGCTTTAAAGCAAACAACTAATAAGTTAAATGCATGTATAGACAAAACACAGTACACCCCTAATACATGCAACCAAACAAACCCTTGAGAACTTAAAAATTATAATAAATATATCATCAACTTTCAGATGTACTTAACTTTAACAACTCTCCTTGCTCTCTCGTGATTCAGAAATGTTTGCCTTCTATTCTTGATCTACTGGTGCTTAACATTCTGTATTGTGAACGAGGAACTTATTTTAGAATTGAAGCAGTACAGAGTTAGTCTAGAATTGTTCCTAGGAGCATACATAAGATGTATCATGTTCGTATGGCTGTTCGGGCTTAAGTGAAGTACTAGTTTTGCTTAGATGTCACAGCCCTTCTACCCTAAAAGAATTAACTATGGTTTTCAGGTCATTATTGTAAACCATTTCATGGCTTTCTTCTCTTCTCAGTAGTACTTATGGTTCTGTTTCCTCTGACATGCATTTCATGTCTAAAACCAAAATTTTAACTCAATCATTTTGTGAGATGTTCTATGCTGATCTTATATAGTGATAGTTACAAATCTGTCAATTTTTTTTGTTTTATCAAGAAAAGGGAAACTTATGATTAAAATAGCTGTATCAATCTGCAAACCAATGGCCTCCAAATAGAATAAAGGTTCAGGTACAGGTTAATAAATGCTATCCTTGTAAGTCATAATCCATTCTTTTTGTATGAATTGACAATTGTCATACTCGTCATTCCTTCATCCTATTTTGTGCTAAAGAAGTAACAATTATACATAACTCGTAGTTTTATGTATCAACATTGAAGAATGAAGGCAACACAACAACAACAACAAACCTTTATCCCACTAAGTGGTGTCGGCTACTTGAATCCTTTTTCTCCATAGTGTCCTATTGAGTGTCATAGCTTCATTTAAGTAGTAGATTAAGATAACTTTTTATACAATGTGCCTAAGTTTTTTTAGGTTTACCTCTGCATTTCTTAACATAAGTTGAAGCTAAAGCATCTACTCTCCTAACTGGATTATCATGGTCGATGTTTAATGTGACCAAACTGTCTAAGACGACTCTCTCTAATTTTGCAGCGGCTTGGCGATGATGGCGGCTGCTGCGACAACTCGACAGTGACGGCGATGGGCGGTGAGCTGCGGGCGACAGGCTAAACGAAGAATTGTTTTGGTGTTTTAAAAACAGACGAAAATATGTTTTTTCTGTTTTTAATATTTTAAAAACAGAAGTGTCCTCCAAAAAAAAAACAGAAATAAAATAAAAAATAGACAAGCAAACACTATTTTTATGTTTGTTTTCAATTTTTTGTTTTCAAAATAAAAAAATAAAAAATAAAAATTGAACCCAAACAAGCCCTTGTTGAACCTTTTGATTCAAAATCCCAAAGACCATATTGAACCTCTTTTGATTCAAAAGCCCAAAAACCATTTATTGATTCATAAAACTTTTACCCCTATCAACACAATATCAACTAGTTCCCAACCAACCTACTCCACCCAAAAATATCTTTCCATTTCATAGTAACTTTTTACACCAATCATTATTCTTTGAATAATATCTCCTTTGTGGACATGTTGTCACCCCTTTCTCATGCATTCACTTGTTAAACCGGCGTCTAAGGGCAATTTAGTCTTTTTATTAGTTATTATTGTGCGATATAAATAGAGCCTGTTACGCTTATGGTTAGGTTAGATTATGCATGTGTGATTGTTGTCTTGAATCTTAGGGCTAGGATTTGAGAGAGATTGCTCATCTCTCGAACTGTAGGTGCTTATCTTTTATTTATTTGAGCCTCTGTATGTCGCAATCTCTAATCTCTATGTAAAACTCTACTTGTTCCTATCAAATTCGTATTTGAGCATTCAATTCTGTAAATGAAAGATGGGATCACAGTGTTTTTACAAATTTTTTGTGATTTGAGATAGTTGTGAAATTGATCGGATCGTGGTGTACAAGATCCGTGGAATCAAGAGTTGGGAAGCTTATGTTGGGATCGCAGTGTAAAAGATCTATCGTCCCGACGGTAACCTCACCATACAGTTGCGATTAGAGCTAGCTGAGAAGGCTACGTCGGGATCGTGATGTACAGAGACCCACAACTCCCATCTTTCTCCTTCCGCTCCGAACTCCTCGATATAGTCGCGATTTGAGATAGTTGGGAAGCTAATGACGGGATCATCGCTTAAAGGAGTTCCGAAACAATATAAAAAGTAATGACAACCAAAAAAGTAGATGATTTGGAGAAGAAACTGGAGGAAAAGATGAGCCAAATCAAATTGGGAATGGATGAGCGTTTCTAGTCCATGGATGAGAGAGAGATCGATGATGTTGGAAGAAATGATGAAAAAGATTGCATAGTTCCACACAAACTTCTCGTCGCCTACACCGTGATTGAGTGTCGGAATAAGACGAAATGGAAATAACACAACATTTGGATAGCTGGACTGTGCGCTAGCAGGCGGAATGGGACGGCGGGCGATTTGGGGTTGGAGAAGAGCGATTCGAAGGAATTCAACCTGGAACATGGAACCACGGTGGATGGGAACCCTGTTGAGGGCTACTTCTAACCACGTCAGTGCCTTTTATTGTGACAACCTTTCGACAAAAGACAATTTAGGAACCCATGGGGATGGGCGAACTGAGTATGGGGCTAGCCAACTTTATGGAAGAAAGAAATAAATATGGGGTGAGGAAGGGAGCCCAACTCTTGCTTTATGGGTCAAATGAACTGTGATCGAGGAAATTGGGGATGAGACTTACACATAAGGAAGTTGAAGATGCCGATCTTTGAAAGAGAGGATGCATATAGTTGGGTTTATCACGTGGAGCGATACTTTGCTGTTAGTAAGGCTGACGTAGGAAGAAAATATAATCGCGGTGACCTCGTATTTGGAAGGGAAGGCTTTAACATGATGTTAATGGAGAGAATGTCCAACCAATCAGAGTATGAGAAGAATTCAAGGACCAATTGTTGGAGCGTTTCATAACCAAATGGGAATGGAACTTACACGAGTAATTTTCTGCATTAGTCCAGGAAGTGTCTGTCATAGATTATGAGATATTTGAGATGTTATTTAACCTTTTGAGGGGGATATTAACATAAGTGTTGAAAGGAAATTTTATGAAAGGGTTGAAGTCAAATTATTCGAGCAACACTTTATCTGCTGAGATCGTGAGGATTGGAGAATTATGAAATTAGCATAGTTGGTTGAAGATAAAATTGTAATACAACAGACTAATAAGAGCAACACATGTGGAGTGCTATACTGAACTGCTATAATCACGATGGTACCAAAAGCGCAAACAGTGGAAGTCCAGAGGGAGGCTCCCCGGGATAGAAATAATGAATCTCGATCGAGCCGCCAAACCACTTATCAAAGATATAGATTTAAGAAAAACAAGTTAAGGGGTTATTTTTCGGTGTGATAAGAAGTTTGTCCCTGAACACTGTTACAAGGATCAAACATTATATATGCTCGATGTGTGACGAGGAGACTGAGGATGCAAAAATCGAAAAGGTTGCAGTAGACGAGGAGAAGCACCTTCACTTGGATGTAGCAGAAGTCACATCAAACTCCGGGTGAGGTTGACACCAAACATCACTATAAAACTTTGGGGAAAGGTTGGAGAGCAAGATGGTTGTGTTGGTAGATAGTTGAGACACCCACATCTACTCAAGGAGTGAAGCAATTGAGACTTGAGATTTTTGACACAGGAAGTTTTGGTGTCATGATGGGAACTGGACAGGTGGAGAAGAGCAAGGGAGTTTGTAAATGGTTAATTTTTACACTGCAGAGTATTCAGGCTATGAAGGACTTTCTTTCCTTGGATTTAGAGAGTATTGATGATATTGAGTACGAAATGATTTTAATTCTTAGAAGCGACTAAGATGAATTGGAAAATTTTGACCATGGAGTTTTAGGAGGGAGACAAAACGGTGGTGTTTCACGGTGACCCTAGTTTGTGTAATACCTTGGTGCCGTCGGATCCATTGAAGGTGTCAACTATGTTGGAGTGGTCACTACCTAAGACCTTGAAGGGGTTGAGAGGTTTTCTAGGACTTTCAGGATAATACAGGAAATTCATAAAGAGTTATAATTTGATTGTGTGGCCGTTGATGACAAAATTAAAGAATGATAACTTTCAGTGGGGAAAAGCGACGACCCATACTTTTGAGAAGTTAAAAAAAGTATGACGTCTGTACTAGTGTGGGCATTGTTGAATTTAAACCAACCATTCATTGTAGAAACAAATGCTTCAGGTTAGAATAGACATTCCTCATGTGGTGTCAACGATTCATTACTTATTTTAATCAAGTGTTGATATCGAGAGCCGGAATCGATTCAGTTTAGGAGTAGGAGCCACACGACTTGATCCAACAATAGTTTCATTTTTTTCCACGTTGAGGACAATGTGTCTTCTTAGATAGGAAGTAATATTAAACCGGTTTCTAAGGGTTAGTTAGTTCTTTGCATTAATTATTATTGTGGGCGTATAAATAGGGTTTATTAAGCTTAGGGTTATGCATATGTGATTGTTGTCTTGATTCTTAGGATTAGGGTTTAGAGAGATCCCCTGCCTTTCAAATTGTAGGTTTTAGGGCTAGGGTTTGGAAGAGATTGCCTACCTCTAAAATTGTAGGTGCTTATCTTTTATGTATTTCAGTCTTTATATGTCACAATCCCTAATTTATATGAAAAACTCTCTTGGTTCCTATCATCATTCTTAGGCGATTGATTCTTTTCTGTCCTCTTGAAGTCTCTCTATATCAATTAGAATATGATATCCTTCTAAAGGAGTATTAAAGGGAAGCTTAAGGTCCATATTTTGATCAAAATTATTATCAATTGAGGGAGATATTATGGGCCCATAGTCACTCCTCTCGCAAAAGCAATCCCTATTCATTATTTGTTTTTTTTTTGTGATTTTCACAAAAATTCCTTCATCTGTCATCAAAATTATAATTTTTAATATGATGGATCCATATTTTGATTATATGTAACTATTGTGATTACTATTTTGGCTGATCTTAATTTTATGAGGGTAATTTAGCATGTATCATTTCTCTGCCATTAAAATTGCACCATTTTTGAGTGGTGACTTTTTTGGTTGATTCTCTTCAGTATTGAAATTCACTGCCTTGGTTTATTTTTTTTCCATTAGAGATGATTCACTCATAAACTGAAAACTCAAGAAATAAATTCTAGAATCTCTCCATTTTTTTGGTAGTTCTCAATTGCTTCTCTATCTCTTATTAAAATTGCATGATTTTTGAATCTATAGGTTCTACCTTGTCCACTTTATTATTGATGGTTATCATCGGAGTCGATGTTAATTTGTTAAGGTGTGAATTGATTTTAAAAAAAAAAGAAAATTGGAGCGTCTCAACATTCTTTCAGTTGTATAAAATCTGAAAAAAGCTCAGGAACATTAATAAATTGCAATTGAAATCTGTTGACCGCAATTTAAATCCCTACTGTATCAAATTTGAGCAGAATCAGTTAAATTAATATATATACAGAAGAAACTCGTTAAAGAAAAAATTTCACCAAAATAAAGAAATTTATACCTAATGTTGGTACAAGAAGATGTTTGTCTCTGGAATTAGGTAGGCAGACTAGCATTGCTCTTGAAGAAATTACACATTAACTTGCTATTACATTCCTCCGGCCCTTTATTTATAGTCTCCTCACCCTAATCTTAATAGATATGGTTAATATAGAGATCAACCCAATTCAATTGTAGACCAACTTATGACTATTCCACAACTAACTCATATTTGAGATAGAAAAAGAGAACGCACATCTAGCTCCATCACAACGTCACTTAGAGCTCCTAAAAAGTTTGATCCTACACCAAATCATATAGACCAATCTGACATTATCAAGTAGGAATCGCATCTATTTCTGAAGGCTATCCACATAGTCATATTCTAAACTTGAAATTACCAAACAAAATAAACAAATAATAAAGTCAAATGAACTTTGCTTTTATGATTGATTGATTTGATGCTTTTGGTTAGCCTAAATTGTAACTAGATATCTAGGAGGCCATCAGCAAACCTTATCAGGTTACTTTGACGGGACTCTAAAACCAAACAGCAAGTTACTCCATTGAATCAAATAATTAGACACCCTTTTGGGTTTTAATTGGCTCAGATTCCTTTCATTAAGGCACAATTGCCATTTTTATCACGAAGGATTAGTTCTTTGTCTCCAAGCTGCAACCAATGAGCATGTCAACAAACTCGGTTGTTTTCGGAATGCCTTATTTTTTTTTATTTAGAATATTGCAGGGGAAAGCCATCCTTTTGGAAATTATAAGTTTTATTTTTATGCTTGGCTTCCATTTGCAAGCCATTATTTTATGGATTTCAGGATTGATTTGATGCTTTCAAGATGCCTAAACATGCAGATTTCTATCATTAGATAGCGGGGAGGCCATTAGTAAACCCTATTGGGTTACGTGAATGGATAGCACTCTCATATCAAACCCAAGTTACTTAATACGATAAAAAAAAAAAAAAAATGGACGCCTTTTCGGATTCGATCTGATTGGAATCCCAATTGTAAGGCACAATTGTTATCTTTACCTCTGAGGACTGGTTTCCAACATGTAACCAGCGAGGAGGAGCACGTCAACAATCTTGGCTGTTGTCTTCATGCCCTATTTCTATTTCTATAGATTGATGTAAGAGAAACCCAGACTGTTGCAAATGATAAGCTAGATATTTTCATGATCTGGCTTTCATCTATGATTTTGTGGATGTTAAAAGGATTGTCAATTTGAAAATATACTGATATGTCTATAGCTTTCTAGCTGTCTTTGCCCTTAAAACTAGTCTGTTTCGCTAGCAGTCGTTTTGATTTTATTCTTAGTCATTTTCTATTTTGCAAAAACCACTAGTCAGTGAAGAGAATGACATCCACATAGAAGAAGAATAAAGAATAAAGGAGGCTTGAGGAACCTTTATACCTTATTCTCTCCATCTGAATTCTATACCCTTCTGCCTGTAAAAAGGTTATAGAGAGCATAGAGAGAAACCAGCAATTCGTGTAAAACCAGCCCTGCTATCCTGTTTCTGTGTGCAGGCAGCCATGGGCTTGGCACTCTCTAGACTTGTCAAGCTGATGTTTGCGAGGCGGGAGATGCGAATTCTGATGGTAGGTCTTGATGCAGCCGGAAAGACAACTATCCTTTATAAGCTCAAGCTCGGAGAGGTTATCACCACCATCCCAACCATTGGTGAGTCCATAGTTCTCTGAAACTTTAGTTCTTGGAGGACAGGAAGTTGATTAAGTGAAACAAAAGTAGTTTTTGCATTTCTAATATTGATCTATTTAAAGCACGTATATTATTTATTATTATTATTTTTTGCCGTGAGTTAAGTAGCAAGCTTATTAGCAGCCAAATAAACATTCAAGTAGTTTTCTCTCCTTGTGTAAGCTTTTCTTCTCCTTGAGTAGGATCGTTTTCTCTAGTTTTCTGCCCCATTTAATAAGGTTAATGTTATCGTGGGTGAGGGTATAAATGCAGGAGCGGTAAAAAGAGATCTGGCTTTGTGAGGTTATTGGTTTGTGCTTGCTGAGCACCATATGCTGCAGAATCTCATCATCTTCTATTTTTGCAAGTTTTGTGTGTTGACGTTTTCATATTTTAGTTGTTACCTATGGCTATCCTTGCAATTGTTCCTGAATATTTATAAAACCTAGCTCCCCACTTCTTGGCTTTGGTTTCAAAATTTCAAACTTTCTCAAAATTTTGATGGTACAATATTTGAAATTCTAAAAAAATGTCTAGTTCTGACAGTTTAGATACTTGATGTTTCACTCTTATTTTTTGTACTTAAGATATATACATGTCTAGATATTCCAATCCTTTGCATAAATAAATTGGTGCAGGAAATACATGTCTAAAAACTAAGGTTCAGATTGCATTTGGAATTTACATATCTTCTTCTATTAGAAGATTCATATTTTGTAATCACTTGGACATATTTTAACTTTTTTCAAAAAAAAATAAGCTCAAACTGTTTTATTTTATCTCAAGAGGCCATTTGTTTGCCAGGCATATTCTTGCTCTTTTCATGGAAGCGAGGTTTTTATTCACATGTCCTGTGTCCAAGGTTTTGCTAAATGCTGACAATATTTAATAAAATTTAGTGTCCAGATTCCAAGTTTTTTTTCTATTTAAGCATTATACTCCATTTTCATCTTTTGAGTTGAATCTTTATTTTCTTTGGCTTGACCTAATTTTAAGAGTTCACTATGATAGGACTCGTCTGTTATTTTGGGCAGGTTTTAATGTGGAGACTGTGGACTACAAGAATGTTAGCTTCACAGTGTGGGACGTAGGTGGTCAAGATAAGGTGCTGTATTCAAACATTTATGTTTTATTGGTTCTTTCTGATATTGGTAAAGGACACCCATGTTGGGTAATGTGGAGACTCGGTCCACCGAATTTAATTAGCTTCTTAATTAAGCATCCCACCTACCGCTCACCTAACACATCCCACCTACCGCTCAGCTACCTCCCACCTACCGCTCTCATGATTTTTATAAATAGTCTCTTTTGGTTTAAAGGAAATGCAAGCCAAGTAAATTTGTGTGTCGCTCTGGTGTTTTTTCCCACCTACCGCTCTCATGGTTTCTAAAAACAGCCTCTTTTGGCTTAAAGGAGAAGTCAAGCCGAGCAAGACCAAGTCAAGTCCTCTTGAGAGATAAGAGAAAGAGAGGAAGAGAGAGGAAGATAGATGAAAAGAGAGATTTTCTTGTAAACATCGAGGCGCTCGACGATATAATTTCTCGAAGAAATAAAATCCTCTGCAACTCCGTGGACGTAGGCAAATTTGTCGAATCACGTAAATCTGTGTCGCTCTGGTGTTTTTCTGCGTGCAATTTTTCTCGTTCCCATTTTTCACTTTATTCCCGTCGTTTTTCACAACAACTGGTATCAGAGCTTTGGTTCGGATCTAAGGAAGAACGATGGGCGGAGACGAAGTGATGACATCGGGGATCGAGAAGTTCAATGACACAAATTTTGCTTACTAGAGGATGCAAATAGAGGACTACCTCTATGGGAAGAAACTTCATCTTCCGTTACTGAGAAAATGACCAAAAAAGATGGACGAGGCGGAATAGAATCTATTAGATCGATAGGTTCTGAGGGTTATACGATTAACCCTGTCGAGATCGGTTGCCCACAACGTCATCAAGGAGAAGACTATTGCAGATCTCATGACGGCTTTATCAAATATGTATGAAAAACCATCGACGAATAACAATGTGCATTTGATGAAAAAGTTATTCAACTTGAAGATAGCAGAAGGTGTGTTTGTTGCTCAACACCTGAATGATTTTAACACTATCACAAATCAGTTGTCGTCTGTTTAAATTGATTTTGATGATGAGATACGTGCACTGATTTTGTTGACACCATTGTCAAATAGCTGGGAAGCCATGAGGATGACAGTAATTCTGCAGGTAAATGCAAACTGAAATATGATGATATTCGTGATTTGATTTTGGCTGAGGAGGTGCGCAAGAAAGATTCTGGCGAAACCTCGGGTTCTAGTTTGACACTGATTGTTGATTCCAGAGGGAGATCACATGACAGAAACTCAAACCGAGGAAGATTAAAATCAAAATCTGGTCAGCAGACAACCTGCTGGAATTGTGGCAAGACTGTCCACATAAAAAGGAACTGCAGTAATCCTAAGAAGAAGGAGAATGATGACGGTAATGTTGTAACTGAAGAAATACAAGATGCGTTATTTATGACAATTTATAGTTCTGTTGATGACTGGATACTAGATTCAGGGGCTTTGTTCCATACATCTTCCCGCCGGAAATTAATGCAAAATTATGTTGCAGGTAACTTTGGGAAGGTACATCTGGCTAATGGAAAAGCTCTGGACGTGGTGGGGATGGGAGACGTTGATATTGCACTTCCTAACAAAAGCAAATAAATTTTGCAAAAGGTCAGACACGTTCCTGAGTTGAAGAAAAATCTCATCTCTGTTGGACAACTCAATGAGGGTGGTCATTCGGTAATGTTCTCAGATAACACCTGGAAGGTTACGAAGGTTACCAAAGGACTGGCTCAGGTGGGTAAGAAAACTGACACACTATATATAACTACAGGTTTAATCAGGTGTGGACACATGAGTCAGAGGTGCATTATGGGGAAGCAGAAGAATGCCCATTTCCTGAAAAGTGGCAGAGTGCCAAAGGCAGGAAAACCAGACCTTGTACAGACAAATGGTGGAGAACTACAGAGCTATGAAGAAATCTTGCAAGATGAGAATTCGAGCAAGTGAGAGCTGACCAAGGAGGAGACAGAGATTCCCTGCCGCAAGATGAATGTTCGAGTAAGTGGGAGCTGATAGAACTTGCACTAGGAAAGAAGTCATTGCACAAAAAGTGGGTGTACCGGGTGAAGACTGTGTTTGGTGGCAGTAAGGGGGACAAGGCTGGACTTGTTAAAAAAAACTGAAAAGGGCTTACAACAGGGGCAGGATATTGCTCATGCAGTGGGAGTTGTAAGCAGATACAAGGGTAACCCAGGAAAGAGCTTGGTGGTACGAGGTTACGGTGACGGTGATATGTCAACTGAGGGTGTTGCTCGTGAGAAGCTGAAGTTGTGCTCAACTTCAGCTAGTCTTCTGGCATGAAGACAAGGGCTTCGAGTTGTAGAGGTGGATGATATCATGTTTGAGGAAAAAGTCGGTACAGCTAGTAGATAATGCAGCTAGTAGGTGATGCATTCAGTGTCCCAGTCTCCAAGTGGGAGAATTTTTGGGTAATGTGGAGACTCGGTTCACTGAATTTATAGCTTCTTAATTAAGTATCCCACCTACCGCTCACCTATCACATCCCACCTACCGCTCACCCATCTACCGCTCTTATGGTTTCTATAAATAGTTTCTTTTGGTTTAAAGGATAAGTCAAGCCAAGCAAAGTCAAGCTAAGTCCTCTTGAGAGCTAAGAGAAAGAGAGGAAGAGAGAGAGAGATGAATGGAGAAAAGAAAATAGAGATTTTCTTGTAAACGTCGAGGCGCTCGATAGAGATTTTCTTGTAAACGGCGATGTGCTCGACGGTGTAATTCATCGAAGAAATAAAATCTTCTGCAGCTCCGTGAACTTAGGCAAATTTGCCGAACCACGTAAATCTGTGTGTCGCTCTGGTGTTTTTATGCGTGCAATTTTTCTTGTTCCCATTTTTCACTTTCTTCCCGTCGTTTTTCACAACAACCCATTTCTTTAGCTTCTCTTTCTTCAGTTTGGATATATAAAATTTTCCAAACACATTTATTTGATGCCTATATGTAAAATATGGCTGACTAGTCTATTGATGTTGAAATCTTGAAGAAGGTATAAAGAATTGTGATTTGTGCTCTTCCATTTGATTTATCATTTTCACAGCTCTTCTAACTTACGCTCAAGTCCTTTGATTTGATATCAAGCAAATGCAATCCTAGCTATAAGTTGGCCCAATTTGAGCCAAATTTTGTTCGTTATTTATTTTAGTTTGATTTTGTTCCTAGGCAAAATTTAGTTTAATCTTTATTTCTTTTCAATCTCTTAAAGGTATTCATTGTTCATTCTACGAAAACAACACCCACAAACACATACTCACATATAATGTAAATCATGTGCATTGATGATGTTGTAGTTTTGTTTTTTTAAGTGGTTTTTTTAAAGCATACCTATGATGATGATTCTACCAGAACGAGCTGTGTTTACTTTATTTTGGGTTATTTGCTATAATTAGTTCAATACTGCAAGGATTTGACTCATCTCCTTGAATTCCAATTTAGTATATCTAGAGTTTAGATTCAAGTTGACAATTTATGCCATGAGAATTTGAAGAATACCTGTTGTTGGATTGGCGCGCCTTGATGCATGTTATTGGTTTCCCTACTCTGTTACCAGTTCGTTCTTTTACACTTCATTGCTTCCTTTTTCTCTACTTATCGCTTTACTTCTAATTGTTGCCATATTTGACTCACACTCATTATTTTCCGCCACCCATTGCCTTTGCTACCTGCTACTCTCGCTTTTTTTTGTCATTCTTGTTGGCTTTATGAACTACCTTTTTTGTCCTATTCGTTCATTGTTGTGAAATATCTTGAAGTAAATCATGACTTAAATCAAGAGTGGGACTTTATGTGGGATTTTTGATGCTCGTGGAATTCATGAAGAATGCGTTGGAATTTGTGTTAAATAGATTGTAGGAAATTTCGTATTTTTGGTCCTTCGTGGTATAGATAAGGCCCATAAAATTATAGAATATTGAGTATTATGATATGTTTTCTAGTTTATATAATTTATTGTGTGCGTGTTTGTGGAAAGTGCTTTCATGGAGCGCTTCATAGGTGTTGATGACCACTTTCGAGGATGAGTCTCCTTATATCGTTGTGAGGTCTAGTTCTCCCTTTGGGTGATTTCTATCTTTTCCCGAATTTTATCTTATTTATATTTGTTGTAATTTTTTGTTGTGTAAATTTTACCATTTGTTAAAATTTATATGTTATTTTATTTTTTGTAGAATTTTAGATTTTTGATGCTATCAAATCATTATTTGGAAAGAAGGGAGCACATTTGCTGATTTTATATTAAAAATGGGTTTTTTTTTATTTTTTTATTTTTTTTTTTATGCTTAAGAGTTGGTAACTTGCATTTTTATAATTTTTATAATGTTATGAATACAAGCTTGTATTAGTAACCGTAAACCCTTAGTGAGTGTTTGGTAGCCCCTTTTAACATGTTTTATTGCCAGGTTTACTAAATTTGGTCAAATGCTAAAATGCAGTAGTTCCGTGGATTTATGAATTTTCATATTTAGTGTCTGAAAATTTACCTTTGATACAGCTAAAATCTGGATTTACTATATCCAGGGGTAGGGTGGATTTAACATATTTAAAATTTACGGATTTACTAAATCCTACTTGTAGCCAAACACCCCCTTAATCATCCTACATCAAATTGGTGTAAAAAACTATGGCTTTATCTTCTTGCCCATCAAAGTAGGACATATACTTGGTCAGTAAAAAATAATAAAAGATACAATTTAAACAAAATTGAAGCTATGATTCAAAGAGAATATGATATAACTTTTGGGAGGATCAAAATTGTATGCATACATTTGATGGGAGGCATAACCTTGAAATATTTTCAGAACAAATTAGTAACATAGAATTACTTATTTGAAGGATAAAATTAATATCTCATGTTTCTTGTCATTGGATAGCGTACTTGTCTGTTATGATTAATGATTACCTTGCAAAAGCATGTTGTTAATTTGTTATGTACATGAGAATTGGATTTTGCAAATAAAGAGTTGGGTTTTCTATGGGAGATTTGATGCAGTTGGAAAATTGGAATTCATAAAAGCATGTTAATTTGTTATGCACATGAGAACTGGACTTTGCAAATAAAGAGTTGGGTTTTCTATGGGAGATTTGATGCAGTTGGAAACTTGGAATTCATAAAAGATGTAATAAAGGTTGTTGCATTCAACCAGATTTTTAGTAATTATGAGAATTTTCTTATTTTGGGTCTTGTGAGGGTTATGAAAATGACCACTGAGGCTTGCAAAAATTATAGAATATTGAGTATTGTAATAAAAATTTAATTTATGTTTAATTATTGTATGTGTGATGGTCAGATGAAGTGAAAAATGTACATGTAATAAGAATTCTAATTGTCTGTCAATTCATTTGTGTGAATGCTGGATGTGTATTCTTCAAGTATTTCACATGAGTCGACAACAATTGGGGAGTCTCCTTGTACTTGAATGAGGTTTGGTTTTTATGGGTGATTTCTATCATTATTTTTGCTTCAATTTGTTCAGTGCATGATTGGAATTTTATCAAGCGTTAGATTTCTTTTTCATAATGTAAATTCCTTCGTTGTTGGTGTTTTATGACGGCTTATTATTTTTTTTATGGAATTTCATATTTCTATAAAAATTATATTAAAAATTAAAATATTTTCTAGACCACAAAATTTGATGAGAGAAAACTTGCGCCTAAATTATAGAACAGGCATAATTAAAATTCTATATCTATGTGAAGTAACTTAAACTATTTACCTAGACCTGAAAAAGAAAATATTGTTTCAGTACAACGTGTCTTGTTATTGAAGGTAATTTGTCTGAAAACACTGCAGTTTTGGTTCTTTTCCTTCTTATTAGAATATCTTGCGCGAATGTAATTTGATTTACACATTTACTTTAAACTTTTTTTATACAAGAATTGTTAAAAGACTGGAGTTCAATCTGTTTCATTTTTTTTAAACCATGTTTATGTTGCAGATTCGACCTTTATGGAGACATTACTTTCAGAATACCCAAGGGCTTATATTTGTTGTTGACAGCAATGACAGAGAAAGGATTCTTGAAGCTAGAGATGAGCTGCATAGAATGCTGAGTGAGGTTGGTACCTAAATTCTGACCCAACTCCTAATTTAAACAACGCTGCTAAAGGCACAAAGAAGTTTTACTTTAAATACAAACCAGAGTGGTTGCACATTACTTGTCAAATAATTGGGTTTACATCTTAAAAAGGGGTTAAAACATGCATGCATTTTTTCTTCTCCCTAGTTAAATGAGAAAATTAGTTTAACGATTTGTCAATATCATATTTTTCATATCACGCCAAATGCATGCGTTAATATTTATTAGCTGATCATAAATTTTCTTGTTAGTATTTATTTTAAAATTTCATATATTATTTCATAATTTTGATTTTCATGATGGTTGTTGAATAGTTTAATATTATATAATGTTTCTTCATATATTGGCAATTTGGAAAATTTTATGTGCTTTTTAATACTACAGCTACTTCTTTTTAATATAAAAGGCTATAAATGTTGCCTTATATTTATTGAGGGCAATGTTCTTTAAGTTAAGCATGGTAACATTATCTCTTGTGTGATCGAATGATTTTATGAGCCAACATGGCAGAGTATTTGTAATCGGATCAACATTTCCAACAACTACCTTTTCTAATCAGGGTGTCAATAAATGACACGGCATGGCAGACCGATATGAACCTAACCCAAGAAATTTGGGTTCGGGTTTTCCCAATTAAATTTGGGTTGGGTTCAGATAAAAAATTCTAACTCCTTTATTTTTCTTGTCGGGTTTAGGTTAACTTGCCAACCCAACTTTGATCCGTCAACCCGTATTTTTTTTTGGTCTAATCTTTTTTCTATTAGTCCATGGTTTGGTCACGTTAAACATCGACCATCAGATGACCTTGTTGGGAAAGTAGATATTTTAGATTTGACTTATGCTAAAAAAGATGGAGGTGGACCTAAAATGACTCGAGCATATAACAATAAAAACAAGCCTTTATCCCATTAAATGGGGTCAGCTACATGAATCTTTTTTCTCCATTTTGTCCTATTGAGTATCATATTTTATTTATATCTAAAAGATTAAGGTAATTTTTTATATAATAGACCCAAGTCTTCTTAGGTCTACCTCTGTCTTTCTTAACATAAGCTGAATCTAACAAATCTACTCTCCTAACTGGATCATCAGATGGTTGATGTTTAATGTGACCAAGCTATCTGAGACAACTCTCTCTAATCTTGTCAGCCATTGGAGTTACACTAATCTTTTCACAGATATATTCGTTTTGCAGTTTGTCTCTAAGTGTCAAGCCACTCATCCACCTAAGCATTCTCATCTCAGCAACACTTAAATTTGTTAGTGCTTCTTTTTTAAAGGCCAACATTTTGCGCCATAAAGCTATCACTAGTAAGTGGTTTATAATAAAAATGATTTCGCAGACTTAACGAATGTCATGCAATCTTTAATTTATTTAATCGAGTCTTACCAGTAAGTGGTGTGTCTATTCTTCGGGGTGTGTACTACTGAGGATATGAGATCGGTCCGGTCTTGTATTTTCCAAAATCCAAAATACTATTTTTTCCAAATTATATATATTAAATTAAATTAAAACGGGTGTTGGGATATCCATCATAACAACCGACAACTTCACAACTCCCAACTTTTTAGTACCGACACTAACAATCTATGATCTACATGATTCACAGTTCGTGCAACTTCAGACTCTGGCCTTTGCGACATACAGACATTATCACAACTCACAATTATGGTCTACGTGACCAACTACGACTTATATGGTCCACAATTTGTGCAACTCCCTACTCCAGCTTCTGCAACCTACAGAGATCATCACAACTCACTATTATAGCTTAGGTGATCTACTACGACCTACGTGGTCCACAGCTTGTGCAGCTCCCGTCTCCGGCCTTTGCGACCTATGGTCGCCATCACAGCTCACAAAGAAGACCTACGTGACCAACTACAACTTACGTGGTCCACAGCTCGTGCAACTCCCAATTCCGGCCTCTGCTGCCTATGAACGTCATCACAGCTCATCACACGACTTAAGTGAACAACTACAACTTACGTGGTCCACAACTCGTGAAACTCCCGACTCCACTTTTTGCGTCTTACGGACGACATCGCAGCTCACCATTGTGGCCCATGTGACCAAATACAACCTACGTAGTCTATAGCTCTTACAACTCCTGACTCTGGCTTTTGCTGCCTACGGATGTCATCATAATCACCACTACAACCTACATAACTAGCTACAATTTATATTGTTATAGCTCGTATAACTCTCGACTCTGGCCTCTACGGCTTATTGATATCATCGCAGCTCACCACTACGATCTATGTGACTAACTTCGGCCTACATGGTCCACAACTCATGCAACTCCCAACTTCGACCCTATAGATGTGATCACAAGTTATCACTACAACTTACGTAGCCAATTAAGGCTTGCGTGACTTACAACTCGCGCAACTCCTGAATCTCGCCTGTATGGTCTACGAACATCATTGGTGACTCATCACTACGACTTACATGGTCCACAACTCATGCAACTCTCGACTCTGACCTCTGCGGCTTACAGACGTCATCACAGCTTATCGCTACGGCCTACGTAACCAATTACGACTTATGTGGCGCTTATAGCTCACTCCGACCTCTCTGCCTACAAACGTCATCATAGCTCACCACCATGTACTATGTGACAAATTTTGGCATTTGTGGTTCACAGTTCGTGTAGCTCCCAACTCTTACCTCTACAGCCTAAGGACCTCACCACAACTCACTACTACGACCTATGTAATCAACTACAATTTACGTGATTACAGCCCGTCCAGCTCTTGACTCATACCTCCACAGTTTACGGACATCATTGTTGCTCATTATTAGGACTTATTTGACTAACTACGACTTAAGTGACTTATAGCTATTGAGCTTCTTACAACAGCCTTTTGGCCAACCGATGCTCCAGAGGCAACCATCAACGGCTCACATGACCAACTAGTATCATGACTTTCAACTACGACCTATACGATAAACAATTACGGCTCTTGTAGTCTGCTATCATTGAGAACCACCTTCATTACGACCATATTACTGCTATTATAGATGAACTATCATTCTACATTTACAATGGTCAACTTTATAATTCCATCTTCTCTAATTCAGGAGAAGAGTAACTGTGCTAGACCCTATAATTTTTTCTACTTTCAGGAGTTCTTCACGTAAAAATTGAGTTGTCTTCTCCTGCTAACTTCTTTTTTATTTTCCAAATGTGTGCTAGAGTCTCGTACAACGTTAAGACACTTAATAATTACATTGTCTTTGCGGGTCTTCCGACACATTAATTATTATTTTATTTAGCTTGTTTTTGGTCGGAACATGTGGGTAGCAACATCACATGGGGAAGCAAGGAATAAGCGGTGGCTTTACTATTTTTTCAGAAAAAAAGATTTTGATTGATTTTTTTTTTATATGCCTCAAAATTTGTGTGCAAGACCCAAGCTAAGGGTGTCCCTTTTGGGTAAGTTGAACGTTCTAGACGCATCAGCGCAGTCTGTTTTATTGTCAGACATCATTTGGATAATTCTTATGGCCGATCGAGCATCATTAACCTCAATTTGCATGTTGTGAGCTCCCATCCAAATGCATGGCAATTTAGGTGTTCTTTATATAGGTAGACTGGACGTTCCAGACTCATCGACGTTGTCTAATTCGCGATCAGGCATTGTTTGGATAATTGTCGCTGGTCGAGTCACCTTGACCTTAATTTACGTGTCATTGCGTTCATGCCCCATCATTTTCATAACACTTGATTGAATTGATCATTTAAAATCTTCTCCTCGAGTAATTCTAATATTTTTGCCATCTATTTTGTGTAGCAAGCGATAGTTGCACGAGTTTACTCGTAATTATAGTGCCTTGACTTAAATCCATGTTACGTTCCGTCTTCTGTTCGCGTTCCGTCTTCTGTTCGTCACCCTCTTGGTTCGCTTTCAGTTAATTTTTATTCCGACATGCATGTCAATATTAAGCCTTCCTATTTTTCCACAAATTGGACTTGTAGTTTTATCAAATCAAAGGCCATTCAATGCTTACACCGTCTTTTTTGTTTTCTTAGGGTCCGTTAGGGATCACCTCTATTTTTTTCCTTTTTATTTTGTTTTGTTTATGTTTTGATTTGAAAGAAAACATATTTGACTATTTGATTAAAGTATGATTGTTTTTAAAAATACTTAAAACATCTAAAAATTATTGTGAATGTTTTCAAAAACATGTTATTTGTATTTAGAAACAAAAAATAAAAATATGTGAAAAAATCACTGATCAAACATGTTCTTAAAAATAAAATGAGAACAAAAATTAAAAAGAGAACAAAAATAAAAACGAAAATTGATCCCAAACAAATTCTTGGGGAGCTATTATTAATCACATTGATAAACTTGGCACACTAAGGGGCCATTTGGGATCACTTTTATTTGTATTATTTTTTTTTTTTTAATATTTTGATTTGAAACAAAACCTTGTTTGACTTCTTTGATTAAGATATGGTCGTTTTTAAACATCCAAAACTATTAAATTTTGTTGCAAACGTTTAAATCTTAATTTGCATTTAAAAATAAAAAAAATAAAAAAAAACATAAAAAAATCAAATATGTTTTTAAAAACTAAAGAAAAAACAAAAATAAAAACAAAAAATAAAATTTTTCCTAAACAAATCCTAAGGTTTCAGGAGTGAACTTTGATTTATGTTTGTATTAGCATGCATGAAGTATTTATATATGACAGCAGAATGATTTTGAATAAAATTATTTGCAGTGTAACTCATGACAACCGACCTTCTTGTAGAGTTGTTTAACATAAACATATCTCGCTGCAGATTAAGGCCTATGTGCATGCTTTATAGAAATGGTGATGCTGTCTTCCACACAAACAATTATGAGATTTTTAGATTGCATTGATTTTTCCTTCTTGGCACATATATTTGCAGTTTACAAGTTCTATTTTTTCATTACTATTATTTTTAAATCTTTTTTTAGGATGAATTACAAGGTGCCACTCTGCTAGTATTTGCCAACAAACAAGATCTTCCAAATGCAATGAGTATTTCTGAAGTCACTGATAAGTTAGGCTTACATGCTCTTCGTCAACGCCGCTGGTACTATCTTCACATTTTAATTTATTTTATAAAGCATTTATATGTCAAAATATACTTTTGATTCTAATTCTAAATTCTTGAAGCACATATATCATCATCATCATTATATTTATGAAGCACAAATTTATGTTAGATGTAAACATCTCAATTACTAATACACCATAATTACGGACAAGAACACACATTTGACATATATGGAATCACCTCTTAGCTCCATTTCTTCCCTTTTGTAAGCATGCCAACATCACAAATAGAAGCTGAACTGAAAAAAAAAAAGAGGATGATTTACATATTTATCACACAGTTCTTATGTATTTACATATCTACTTTAATTTTTACATGTATGGCACCTTATCTATGGATGAAAAGGTGTATTTTTACATTTTAAAGGTTAAATTAGTGGTATTTTTAATGTAATATGAAAGGTTTGGGTGTTATAAATGGAAAATGTAAACTTTAGGTGTTGGATATGTAAATACATATGAATTGGTTGGTATGAATTTAAATGCCCAAAAAAAAGCATGAAGAAGATGTGATTCAAGAGTAATTAGCAACATTAATATATTTTTCAGATTACCTTCAGTGATATTTCTATTAGAAATGAATGAAGGCGATTCTTCTCACCCTTGAAACAAATTCTGTAACCTGCTTAGTAAAATAGCTTGTTTGAAACTCGTTTCTAACATGAGAACGAGTAATTTATCAGTGAAGATTATGCAATAGACATTAATATTGTTGGTTCTTTTCCTTAAAAGGTATATTCAGAGCACTTGTGCTACTACTGGGGAAGGACTATATGAAGGCCTTGATTGGCTTTCAAACAACATATCCAGCAAACCAAAATAAATAACTTCCTTCTACTGTCTGCTTTATATGCTGTGTAAGGTGAATCTGGCATATCTACTTAAAAATTTTATGCTTACTCCCCTTTATGTGGAAAATTGATGCTTACTCCTCCTTATGTTTACAAATCAGAACTTATTTTTATAATCTTTTGTGATTTGGAAAAAAACTTGAATGGCTGAAGATTGCTGTAATGTTTTGCTTAGGAACTACTCTGCCATGTTTCCTTTATTTGTGTTGCATAAGGTATGCCATCCACCCACTGTTTCTTTTATGTTTTCTGTTGCTTGGGGAAAATATTGTAACAAAATATCCTGATAATGATCAAATTTTGTCTTTATATTTTGACTTTATATATATATATAAATTATCAAATTTTGTCTTTATATTTTGACTTGAATCTGTTTTCCTCCCCCTTCTCTTTGCGCGATACTGTTGCTTCTTCTTTTTCTTTGCACATAGAGAATGCTTGACCCACACACTAGGTTCAATCCACCGGTGGCAGTTGATTGGTCGAGCCAACGAAAAGGGTTGATTGAATTGATCAACCCAGTGGTGGCTGATCGTTCAAGTCAACGAAGGTGGTCGATCGGGCTGATCGACGGGGAAGCGTCAGTTGGACCAATCAGACCGGTGGAGGTCGATTCGTCGAGGTGACGAAAAGGGTCGATCAAATAGATCAGGCCGGTGGCAGTTGATTGTTCTAGTCGACGAAGGTGGTCGGTTAGGCTGATGCGGGCGGCTGATCGACCGGAAAGGATTGACCAGACTGGCTGGGGGGGGGGGGGCGAAAGGTCAATCGAATTGATTGGGTTGGTGGTGGCTGATCATTCGAGTCAACGAAGGTGGTTGCTCGGGCTAACATGGGGGGCCAATCAACGAGGAAGAGACGAACAAAACGATCAGACTGGTGGTGGTTTATTGGTCAAGCTGACGAAAAGAAAACATGCAATAGTGATATTTTAATGCAATTTAAAAAAGAAAATCATGCAATGCACTCGATCTAAATATGAATGCATGCATAAAATGAAAGTTCAATCATGCTCTACAATGAAAACAAGCTTGTCCTAATGACCTCACGGGTTTTCCTAAGGGAAAAGTAATGGGGCAAAGTGAGCACCGCTACAAAGCGACGACAACCACCTCCGTTTGCCTGACACAAAGAAACTTCGCGGAGGAAAAATTTTTCGTGGTGTAGGG
>NW_018164666.1:7035875-7042758 GCF_001263595.1 Phalaenopsis equestris
TGTAGGGAATGTCAAAGTCATGGAACTTTTTGTTCTCTATGCCCAAATTGACGGATTTCGTTCCCCTCCACCATGGGAACGAAATCATCGGCGCAAATGCGAGGTTACAACGACCCTGAATGTTGTGATTATGTGCTAGAAATGAAAGGGATAGGTTTTTCTCATGGTTTTGTAAGGAATTGCAAAGGCCCTCTAATCTTAGGTAGTTTTTTCCATGGAAATAACTAACCAATCAATATGTGTGATGTTGTGTCAACTAGCGTCGGCATGCTAACTTGCCTAGTTAGGGCAACCGAAGCCACACCGACATCACAAATTTGACCAATCAAAAGGCATATGGTCAGTCTGATCGGTATTGTTTGGCCAATCAACTCGTTCGATAACGAGCGGTGGAATTAGCTAGACGAGACCAGATGATTGGTAAAACCCGCCTTGTGTGGGTGACCAAAACCTACAACACCTAGCAATGTCTACTCCTAGGGTCGGCTAAGAAAGAAAATTTGAAGGTTGTGGAGGTTGTACTGTCGCGGTGGCTGATCTAAGTCTAATGGTGTCTGGGAAGAAGCTCTCCTAGTAGTAGGAGAGAATAAAAACCTCGCCAGAGTTCACCTTCCTCAAAGCGGTGAGGAAGCTTTCCTCGTTGCCTCATCGGAATGTCGTCAGATAAGAAGAACATGACCAAATTCCTTCTCCCTCCCATGTGGTAAAGAAGCTCTCCTTATAGAAGAGAACTAGGGGGTTGCTAGAGTTGGCCTTCCTCAATATGTCGCCGAAGACGAAGAAGATGGCCTAAGAAATGGAAGAAAACATGAAGAAAATGGTTTCCCTAGCCTTCTCTTAGAGGATGAAGAAGAATACTTCTAGAAATCCTCTTAGAAGCTCCTTGAATCTTCACCTTGCTCTCAGCTCTCGTCATCACCAATTGGCCGTGCAAACGAGCTCTCCTCCATGGCTTATTTAGCTATAGGGAGTTAGTCTAAGTATCTAAAGCCGCTTTCTCAATTTGGAATGGCCCAATGTACCTCCCATGCCATTTTTAGGTGAAAAACGAAACAATAGAGCATGGGCCACCAATCATGGTCGCCTTGTCGACGAGAATTCGAGGATCGGAGGTCCAAATTCATGAAACAGATCGGGGTAACTTGACCACATCGGGCTCGGACGTGGTCACACCATTGTTCAAGGTGTCACGGATCGGGGTCTGGCGTGGCCACTTCAAGGGTTGGCATAATTATGTTGGACGCACTGTCTAAGTAGTGTGGTCGCACCACATACCGGAGTGGTCACACTGATCAATGAATTCAAGCGCCTACTGAGATTTGGGCATGTGAACGCCCATATTGTGGCATAATTATGTCGTAGTTTCTGTTTGGACAACGTGGTCATGCAGACCACAACCCTTTTATGTTCTTCGTGGAGATCTCAGCATGGCTACTTTCAGTTTAGGCGTGGCAACGCTCAAATTAGGCGTGGTCATGCCAGACCCCAGAAAAGAGAAGCTCGCAAAAGGGATTTTGAGCCTTGTGGGGCTTCCGGAGGATCGAATATGCAGGTCATGATCCTTGGAACCGCGTAGGAATCGTAAATGTGTCTCAAAAGAGTTTGAGAGGCCGAACCGTCTACATATCATCAAGTAGGGTGATTCCAAGATGAAATCCGTTTATTCGAGTCTCGGACTTAAGGTCCGAACACAGTGCGGGTCGACGGTCTGTGCCATGGGAATATCCATGTCAATACAATACAACATGTGTTGCAGGAATGAATGTCAATCTGGAGGATTTCTGAAGCAATGCTAGCTTGGCCATGATCAACTCAGGACACGATTATGACGGTGTAGACCTCAATTACAGTGTAGTGCACTGATGCAAACGATTTTATGTGGTGCGTTACAAATATCTTTCAATATTACAATGCACACATGACAAAAAAATAGTAAATATGCAGTTAAATCTCAATAAAAATAAATTCAGTTTAAATAATTTTATCTTTTAAAATCTTTAATTTGTCAAACTGTAATAATAACGCAATTATAAGCATCGCTCAAATAATAAAGGGCTTTACTGGAGTCCTAAGTATCGATCCCACAGAAAGTTGAAAATTCTTATGGTTATAACGTCAAACACAATATTCAAACTATAAAACTTAAGTAAGCAAAACAAATATAAAGTAAATTTATTGTGCATTAAATGAAATGAAGTTAAAAAAATTAAGTTAACTGAACTAATTGCTAAACTTCAAAAGTAAACTTATAAAGACTAAACAAATTTTTGTGGTGAAGTATTCAAATTTAAGAAAACATTCTTCCCCTTTACAATGAGTTTATGAATTGTGAAGTAATTAAAATCATTCTATTAAATCCTCGGTTAGGTTAAGAAGGTACTGACTGTCACTCCAGAGCTTTCACTTCTCCCTCCTTTGAGGGCTAACAATCTCACTTTAGTTTCCAAACAACTAGATCAAATTGAGGATTTTAATATCTCACCTTAAAATCAACAATTCTACGTCCATCAAAGTATATTTTCCTATTTATTTGAACGCAACCCCATGTACTACATTCTCACCCATGAAATTAAATGCGACTCTTACCTTGTTACAGAAAACATAGCCATTTCGGATCTTATGTTTATCAACAAATTTTAACATCTCAATTGGTCAGATCAAAAAGTAAATGAAGATTAGAGTTTGAATCATTACAATTTATTGATTTATTATTACAATTTATTGACATTTGAAATCTTATATAACAAAATTAATTCTTCACAAAACTATATCTCATTGTAGGGAGAAAGATAAAGAAGACTACTCAGAATTCATGAGAATGATACAACAAAACATAGATTTTATATATAAAAACAAGTTTACAAAACAAAAAAAGGAAAGAACACAACTTATCTAAAATTCATTCTCAAGCAAATCCCTTGAAGTTCCTTTTAAATACTCTCTCTCTTTACAATCACACTCAATTCTCTCTTAGAAATGTAACGAAGAAGAAATTTCACCTTCCCTCTCATCTTACAACTCTAGAACAAAATCCTATATTCTCCCAAGACTTCTCACTCACGCCAACTCTCTCTTCAAACTCTTGCCCCGCTCTCTTCTCTAGACTCCTCTTTTTTTAATTAGGGTTAGCCTTCATTTTCAAGGGAGTTCAAAATTCTCTCCTTTTTCCCCAAAAGGCACATCTCTTCACACTAGGAGACAAGTCCCTTCATTCAAGAGTCTTTCCAAAGTGTTTATATGCATTGAATCACTCCATGAGGTGTTTGAATTGATTGGATCCATCAAAATGCGAGAGCCTTCAAAAACCACCCAAAAATAGTCCCTAACCGCCTTACTCAGTCTTATTTTGTCTCTGGCGTCAACCTATTGAAGTTCGCGCTATTCTCTGGATTTCGGGGCCTCTGGCGCTTCTGGTGCCGCTTCTCTGTAAAATGGAGCTTCTGGCGCCAATTTTTTGGTGCCTCTGGAGCTAGCTCTCTGTAAAATGGTGCCTCTGGTGCTATTATGCTGAAATGCTTTGTTTTAACTCCAAATTTCTTCCATTTTGCTCCAAATGCCTAAAATCGATATGTCTGCAACAAAACATGGAAATACAATTCTTTAAAGTGTAATATCACCAAATTTAAGCATAAAATAAATATATAAAATTGCACATTATTTTGGTGTATCATGCACTCAGCTAGGATGTTCCGTGTATATCACATCAAAAATGGATGCCAACATGGTTCACTCAAGTTATCTTGAATCCTTATGGAGTTGAGTCTATCCATACGCATATCAGGTCAAATCGGAGTGTCTTGAACTAGAATAAAAATATATGTTAAGTTAAAAACAACCTTGAAGTCCTTTTGAAAGGATCTTGAAATTAAAAAATCTTCTACAGAGATATAAGGAAAGGGCAAATGGAAGAAAAGAAAGGAAAATAAAATAAATAAAAAAATAAATGAAAAGGAAAAGGAAAAGAATGAGAGAAAGGAGAGAAAGGAAACTGACTTGATCGATTCATTGAACTCAAAATGATAAATATATCTCTGAAGATACATGTCAATAAACATGAGATGCTAATAACAATAAATGTTTGAATCTCAGTAATTCACGTTCAAAAGATTATTCAGTTTGATAATTTTTGCTCCAATTTCTTTTTCTTCAAGCCCTTTTGCGAAGTTGAAAGTTAAAACTGCTACACTACACAATATTTCGAATGAATATTCAAAAAGAAATATCATTCTTGTACTCAATTTCTTTAAAATTTTGAACCTAATATCAAAATTTAAAATTGAGCGTTTTCAAATCTATAGAATCTTTTGAAGCAAAACATGTTAATATTGAAATGAGCTAAAATAAATCAACTTATAGAGATATATTATTCTTTAATATGCTTTTATTTTTTCACTTTTACGTGAAAATGAAGCTGACAAACTCATTAATTAGACAATTTTATCATATAAGTCCCAACTATATGTTGGGACTGCCTCAAAAGTGATAGTCCTTAAACCCAAAATATAACTTGATGTACTATAATGCTAAGCAAGCTCGTTGATGTATGTACGTAAAGTTTGAAAACATTATTCTCATTCAAGTATGAGTTATTGGATGCTAGAGAATTAGAAGTACATTGCATGTTAAACTTTTATCGAGATTTATATCCTCAACGTTACAACTCTTGGGTCTTAAAAATTTTGATTTTCAAATATCAATGACAATGACCTGAATGCTCGAAATGCTTGTCCATATCAAATGGAAGGAAATGTTGAGAATTCATTCTACAAAAAGGGAAGACCATATTTAATGATTTAAGAATTGTATTCAGGTGTTCTTAGCACTACAATCAAAAAATGAATCCTATAAAGTGTGCTTCCAAGAAGTAACTCCCTTAAAGTTTCTAGGATTTTGAGCGTATAATTACATGATCAAGGCTGATCTTATTCGGATATAAATAATATTAGAAACCCAATCTTCCAAGAGTTTAAATTCATTTTAAAATCATTTCAATATGAGTTATTCTTCTTAAGAAAAAAAAGTATTTTATCCTAAAATCTTATGAAAGTTTTTTATCCTCTAAAATGCCCTATTTCCCTTTAAAGTTTGAATAGTACTCTGACGATTTTGTTTGTATTGATTACTCCTATTCAAAGGAATGCTAGTAATATTTCACATTCTAACATTAGACAAATTAAAGGCTTAGAATAAAAAAAAAACACAAAAGCATAAATAAACTAAAACCTAAAGTTTTTAAAATAATAGTACTTGTTTTACTTCTTTCAAAATTAAGATGAAAGCACTATATCTATTGATGATGGATGACATTTCACTTGGTAAACTTTGATTTCAGGACCATGGATGGAGTCTGATAATCATGGAGTGTTTGAATCATTAAAGAAATCTTAAATGATCAATTTAAGATAAAATTTAAATGACATTGAACTCAATTAAACTTTAGAATATTAAACCATCAACTTTTTGAAAATGATCAAAATCTTAAACATCAAGTTCCAACTAAAAAAATTCTTAAACATTAAAATTCAACTAAAAATAATTAAAATTTCAAACATCAACTTACTGATAAATAATCTAACTCTTAAACATCAAATTCAACTTAAAAAGAAAACCAAAATCTAAATTCTTAAAATGAACATTGGGTCTAAAACCTTAAATAAAACCAAAGTTGAAATCCATTGAACATAAGACATTAAAATATTCTAACGAAAACTTGAATTGAAACCAAAAATAAATTAAAATTTGAAATCTCTTAGATCTTTAGGACATTGTCCTTAAACTTTCTTGGTTTTTATTTAGGCAATTTATACTATCCCCTTAGGTGTCCTATACCGTAATACAGCTAGAAAACTCAAAATTACCATAAGAATGGAAAAAAAAAATCTTTTAAAAAATTGAAATTAATAAGACAAGACTAAAATTAAAATTCTAAATTTTGAGATAAATTCTAAAATCTGAGATACCAGTGATGAGATACTAGAGATATATTTACGCTAATTACCAGTGATGAAGCATTTGTCACTTTTTCTAGTACTCTATTGGATTAACAATACAAAAAAAGTTGTACAGAGAGTTGAGTTATTTTATGAAGCCTAATAGGCTGAATATGGTAGGGTGTTTGCATCTGTTGCAGTTGTGGTGTTGAGAGAGATTTTAAATTGCCAGACCAAAATTGCGAGTTTCTTACCCTTACATTACAAGAAGTGTTTGCCTGTCTTGCCACAACTTATCAATAGATCAACGACAATGGGATATACCATGTAGATATTAAGAAAATTTAGCTTGATGATGGTGTCGTTGCTTCAATCCCCGTGAGGCCTTGATGAGCGAGCAACTCTCATTGAGCGTTGGATCTCCGATCTGAATCGTGCTACTAAGGAGATCCAAACAATTTCCAAACTTTAGGATGTCTAGAGGGCAAGTATTTTTGGGAGCTGGAAGGAGAGAGGAGCCTGGTTTGCCCGTCACTAGAGGCTAGAGGTTTATTTACCGGGGGGTTCACGGTGATGGGAGGGAGGGATATGTGTTGTTTTCTCATGATGGGAGGGAGGGTGGTGGGAGGCTGAATTTTCATGTAGTGTGGGGGGAAGGGGATGTGTGGTCTTCCGACGACTGAAGGAATGCGCCGATCATTCTTTTTCCAATGATTGGAGGGAGGGTGATTGGTAGTTTTTCAATGATTGGAGGGATGATTATCAGCCTTTCCTTGGGAGCTGACTTGGGGGTCATAGGCGTCGGGGAGGCACCACTATCATAGGCAAATTGGAAAGAGGAAGAGAAGGAAGTGACAAGAATGAGAAGAAAAGCAAAGAACTTGGAGTAGGAATCCATGGTGCCTTCTAGCCTTATCTCTTCATCTAAATGCTAAGATATATATATATATATA
>NW_018164666.1:7042768-7065469 GCF_001263595.1 Phalaenopsis equestris
TATAGCTGTTGCAGAGAGTAAACGGAGAGGTTTTTGTCTTATAGAAGAAAAAGACGAGTGGAATCTAAGTAGAGGAATTGAGGAAGACATGCAAAGCACATGAAGCTGTAGTTAATTGACGCTTAACTCTGCGCTTGCCAGGTTTGCTAATTGACGCTTGCCTGGTTTGCAAATTTGGCTGTTCGATGAAGGAGAAAATATCAGACCGTCGTTTCATTTATAATTAATATATAATTAAAATATGTCACATTGCCTTAGTCCTCTGAGTTACAGATAAGCAGTGCAAGGCAGAAGATCAAATTATAATAACATTTGAGTAAAATAATAATATATTTGTATCTATTTCTTTATACGGTAAGATTAGATTTTTATCGATTTTTAATTAACTTTTTCATAATTTATTTGCTACTCTTACAAAAAATCTTTGATAGTTTAAAAATTGAATGATTAATATATTCAAATATCATTTTATAAAAGAATTAAAAACCGACAAAATCAGTCAGTTATATGCCGTGTTGCTGGCAACCCGCTGAATTTGGTAACTATTACCATATTCAGTGTGATATCTGCTTGGCACCTATCCAACGAAATGCGTGTGTGAAAAATGTTGTTTGTGTTAGGCTCATTTGCTTGGCAATCAAATCGAGAACAATATATTTAAAGAGTCGAACACGAGTTGTTCACGAACAACAAAGTGTTTTGACTGTCCTAATTGCACATCTAGATGCGGTTAGGATGGGTCGTCGTGCAATATACGAGGACGTGGAGGCATCCGAACCATCGTCTGGACGTGCGATCAATCACACTTAATAATTTATCGAAAACCTCACACGGCCCTCACAACAATTTTTCTCACCATCGGCTACTATCGTCTCTCTGGTTTAGGGTAGATGTAAGTTTCTGTTTTATTTTTTATTTGTTCTTCTTTCATTTAAAGTATTCATTATTTTTTAATTGCATTTTTATTTTTTGCATCATCATTATTATTAAATGAACCACCATCTTCTACCCTCACATTACCCCTACATAATAATAATAATAATAATAATAATAATAATAATAATAATAATAATAATTCATGCTTGCCAGAAGATTTGTAGTGGTAGATCTAGTAATAATATAGCATCCGAGTCTTGAAAAAGATCCAACACACACAGATAAAAAAGTAATCATGAGGAAATACCTCAACTTCTTACGTGAAAAATCAATAAAAAGGAAAAAAAAAATCACATGGTCAAGCTCAGTTGTTATAATCCACTATGTTGGTCAGTATAAATGTTCACTCTTCTCCCAAGTTAGAAAAGATGGAGTACAAAGTTGATGTACAAAAGTTTTTAAAAATAATAGTTGTAACGGGCCGCGAAGACTGTAATAAATTGCTATGTAGGTAGTAGTCTGTCGTGAATATTTTAAACAATGGTTGTAGATTTTACTTGTCATGAAAACCGTAGTTGAAAGTCATGGTAGTAGTTACCATGTGGGTTGTAGATGTTTGCTCAAGAGCGTTGGTTGTAGATGGTCACATAGGACATAATGAGGAGCTATAATAATGTATGTAGGTCATAGAGGCTAGAGTTGAGAGTTACATGAACTGTGATAACATTCATAGGTCACAGAGGACAGAGTTGAGAGTTGCATGAGCTGTGATAACGTTTGCAGTGCACAGAGGACGGAGTTCAGAGTTGCATGGGTATTGATAATATCTGTAGGCCGCAGAAAATGGAGTTGGGATCTGCATGAGTTATGAACCACATAGTTTTTACTTGGTCACGTAGGCCACAGTAGTAGGTTGTAAGGAGAGAGTTTCAGGAGTTCGGAGAAAGTCGATATATCATGAGTATGATGGTTCTAAATAGTTATTGTGAACTGTGTTGTTACACTATCTTTCGAAGAAATTGTTGCACCGTATGTGGGGTTTGTCATTGCACCATATTCAGGGTGCATTATTACACCTCGTCGAGGTGTGTCGTGACACCATCTTCAGGGCGCGTTGCTACAATATATGTGGAGTACGCGTTGCACTATTTTTGGAGCATTGTTATACCATCTTTGGGGAGAATTGCTACATCTTCTTCAAGGTACATTACTAGGATGCTTCATTCCTCTGCAATGTGCTTCATTACCCTGCAATGTAAGTTGTGCTCTGAAGGGGCTTCGTTGTAATGAGCAGGGGGCAACAAATGGTGATCGATGACGGCCGGAGCGGTGTTCGATGGTGGTTGATGACGATAGGAGCGGGAAGCGTTCGATGGGTCTTTGGTGTTGAACGCTGGGCTTCAAGTCTTTCTCTTCCCGATCTTTCTCCAAGTTCAATCATTCATCCCATTCATGAAGGGAGTAGGCCTCAATTTATAGAGTCTAGGATTGTTCTCCAAACAAATTGTGAAGGAATTTTGATCACTCCATCAGACGATCCAGACTGATCCTTTTGATCAGACAACACAGTCTATGGATATTTGGGTGTCTTAACGGTGTCATAATTGAGTGATCTTGTGCTCATTGGTTTGACTCATCAAGGCGTTCTATTTTACTATAAGCTTGTTAAATTTGAAATCACTTTGACATTGCAATTAGGCATCACAAGCTTTCACAAATGGTTCAACAACTTAATTTGATTCAAATTGGATCAATGTTAGTTTCATTACACTCGTCTCGTTCACTAGTTGAGCTTGTCAATTTGACTATAAATTTGTTGAAATCAAAGTTTTAGATGATTTTTAATCTGAGTTTGTACATTTCTTGTTTAAAAAATTACCTCAAGGTACATATCAAATGATGAAAAACTTACCTCGAGAGCAAAATTTGTGAAGCTAATTTCATCGTCTGAAAAATACCCAAATCCATTTTCTATTTATACACTGTGTGTGTGTGTGTGTCTCTCTCTCTCTCTCTCTCTCTCTCTCTCTCTCTCTCTCTCTCTCTATATATATATATATATATATATATATATATATATATATATATATATATAAAAGAAAAGAGTTGTAGCTAGGACTTTCAATTTAGCTCTTTGTTTGTGAACATGTATTGTTCGACTTGTTAAACAGCTCGTGTTCGACTTGTTCATTAAGATTAACGAGTGAAATACAAACAAATTTTTAAGCTCGCAACGTAACACAAACAAAATTTTGTTTACTTGTGCGCTGCTCAAATTGGCTCGAAAATAAATAAATACTTCAAAAATATTCATAAAATTAAATATTATAAATTATAATTAATTAATTTTTATACAAAAAAAGCTTTTTTTAGAAAAATTATTATTTTAATTTTATTTAAAAAATTATTTATTATAATATATTTATAATCTAACGACCAATTTCGAGCCGAACAAAAGCCAAACATGAACATGAATAAGTTTTTCGAGCCGAATACGAACACACTGTTCACGAGCCAATTTCAAACAAGCCGAACACGAGCCAAGCTTGAGCTCGCTCAGGCTCTCAAGCTTGTTCACAACCCTAGTTGCAGCTCAGTTGGTAGGTGCACGGTTCTTTTCGTGACCCGTGTTTGATTCTCATGGTGTTCATACATAAATTATTTCTGCAGCAAAGGTGATGGTGCCGGCCGGTGAGGCGACAACATCCGAGGCAAAGGCAACAGTGGGTTGGCTAGTCGTTGTCGTGTGGAATGAGTTCGACATGCTAGTGGGTTGTCATTGGGTGGAACAGGTTGTCGATGGGCCAGAGATGGAGCGGTCCAGCGGGTCATCAGGTTGGTTGTGTCATGCAGGTCATCCAGTTCTATGGGTCGTGCCGGAGGAGTGGTCAACAAGGCTATCTCATTTACGACATGGCTACACCATTTTTGGCAAAGTAGGTGTTTCTATAAAGCGAAGAAGACCACCTCTGTTTGCCAGACACAAAGAAACTTCAAAGGGAAAAGTCTTCGCAGTATAGGAAACGTCAAATTCATGGAATTTTTTGTTCTCTATGCCCAAATTGACGGATTTCGCTCCCCTCCGTCTCAGGAACAAAATTGCAGTCACAAGCACATGATTACAATGACTGAATGTTGGGATTTTGTGCTAGAAATGAATGGGATAGATTTTTCTCATGAGTTTGTGGAGAATCACAAAAGTCATCTAATCTTAGGGGGTTTCCTTTATGAAATAAACAATCAATCAAAATGTGTGTGGTTGTGTCGACTAGTGTCAGCAGACCAACTTGCCTAGTTAGGGAGATCGAACCCATGCCGACATCACAACTTTGGCCAATCAAAAGGCATTTGGTCGGTCCGACCGATATTGTTTGGCCAATTGACTTGTCTAATAACGAGCGGTGGAATGAGCTAGACAATATCGAATGGTTGGTCAAACCTGCCTTGTGTGGATGATCAAAACCCACAACACCTAGCAAATTCTACTCCTAGGGCTAGCTAAGAAAGAAAATGTGAAGGTTGAGGAGGTTGTACCGTTGCGGTTGCTGATCAAAGTCCAACGGTGTCTGAGAAGAAGCTCTCCTAGTGGTATGAGAGAATAAAGACCTTGTCGGAGTTCACCTTCCCCAAAGGTGTGAGGAAGCTTTCCTCGTTGCCTCGCTGGAATGTGGTCAGAGATGAAGAAGATGAACTCTGACCACATTCCTTCTCCCAAATGGTAAAGATTCTCTCCTCATCAAAGAGAACTAAGGGGTTATTGGAGCTGGCCTTCGCTAAGATGTCGTCGAAGACGAAGAAGATGTCCTAAGAAATAGAAGAAAAGATGAAGAAAATGGTTCCTCTAGCCTTCTCTTGGAGGAAGAAGAAGGATCCTTCTAGAATTCACTTGGAAACGCCTTAAATCTTCACCTTGTTCCCATCTCTTCTCTTCACCAAATGGCTATGCAAATGAGCTCTCCCCCATGGCTTATTCAGCTATAGTGAGTTAGTCCAAAGGTCCAAATCCGCTTTTCCAATTTGTAATGGGCCCAAAGTACCTTCCATGCCATTTTTAGGTGAAAAACCAAACAATAGAGCATGGGCCACTAATCAGGGTCGCCTTGTCGACGGGAATCCAAGGACCAGAGGTCCAAATTTATGAAACAGGTTGCGAAGACGTGACCACGTCGGGCTCGGGCGTGGTCACACCACTATTTCATGAGGAGATACCTCAATTTTTTACGTGAAAAATCAATAAAAAGGAAAAAAAATCACATGGTCTAGTCCAGTTGAAATAATCCACTATGTAATTGTTAGTACAAATGTTCACTCTTCTCCCAAGTTAGAAAAGATGGAGTACAAAGTTGATGTGCAAAAGTTTTTAAAAATAATTGTTGTAACGGGCCGCGAAGACTGTAATAAATTGCTATGTAGGTAGTAGTCTGTCGTGAATATTTTAAACTGTGGTTGTAGATTTTACTTGTCATGAAAACCGTAGTTGAAAGTCATGGTAGTAGTTACCATGTGGGTTGTAGATGTTTGCTCAAGAGCGTTGGTTGTAGATGGTCACATAGGACATAATGAGGAGCTATAATAATGTATGTAGGTCATAGAGGCTAGAGTTGAGAGCTACATGAACTGTGATAACATTCATAGGTCACAGAGGACAGAGTTGAGAGTTGCATGAGCTGTGATAACGTTTGCAGTGCACAGAGGACGGAGTTCAGAGTTGCATGGGTATTGATAATATCTGTAGGCCGCAGAAAATGGAGTTGGGATCTGCATGAGTTATGAACCACATAGTTTTTACTTGGTCACGTAGGCCACAGTAGTAGGTTGCAAGGAGAGAGATTCAGGAGTTCGGAGAAAGTCGATATATTCTGAGTATGATGGTTCTAAATAGTTATTGTGAACTGTGTTGTTACACTATCTTTCGAAGAAATTGTTGCACCGTATGTGGGGTTTGTCATTGCACCATATTCAGGGTGCATTATTACACCTCGTCGAGGTGTGTCGTGACACCATCTTCAGGGCGCGTTGCTACAATATATGTGGAGTACGCGTTGCACCATTTTTGGAGCATTTTTATACCATCTTCAGAGTGAATTGCTACATCTTCTTCAAGGTAAATTACTAGGATGCTTCATTCCTCTGCAATGTTCTTCATTACCCTGCAATGTAAGTTGTGCTCTGAAGGGGCTTCGTTGTAATGAGCAGGGGACAACTGATGGTGGTCGATGACGACCGGAGATCGGTGCTCGATGGTGGTCGATGACTATAGGAGCGCGAAGCGATCAATGGGTCTTTATTGTTGAACGTTGGACTTCAAGTCCTTCTCTTCCAGAACTTTCTCCAAGCTCAATCATTCATCACATTCATGAAAGGAGTGGGCCTCAATTTATAGAGTCTAGGATTGTTCTCCAAACAAATTGTGAAGGAATTTTGATCACTCCATCAAACGATCCAGACTGATCCTTTTGATCAGACAACATTCTATGGATATTTAGGTGTCTTATCTTTGTCATAATTGAGTGGTGTTGTGCTCATTGGATTTGACTCATCAAGGCGTTCTATTTTACTATAAGCTTGTTAAATTTGAAATCACTTTGACATTGCAATTAGGCATCACAAGCTTTCACAAATGGTTCAACAACTTAATTTGATTCAAATTGGATCAATGTTAGTTTCATTACACTCGTCTCGTCGAGTTGGTTAGCTGGACTATAAGTTTGTTGAAATCAAATTTTTAGATGATTTTTAATCTGAGTTTGAACATTTTTTGTTAAAAAAATTACCTCGAAGTTCATGTCAAATGATGAAAAACTTAGCTCGATAGCAAAATTTGTGAAGCCAATTTCATCATCTGAAAAATACCAAAATCCATTTTTTATTTATAATTAGTGTGTGTGTGTGCGTGTATGTATGTATATATATATATAAGAGTTGTGGCTAGGGCTTTCAATTTGGCTCTTTCTTCGCGAACAAGTCTTGTTTGGTTCGTTAAGCAACTCGTGTTCGACTCGTTCGTTAAAATTAGCGAGCGTAACACGAACAAATTTTTAAGGTCGCAATGTAAACAAACCAAACACAAACAAAAGTTTGTTCGCTCATGTACTGCTCGAATTGACTGAAAAATAAATAAATAAATAAATACAAAATAAATATTAATAAAATTAAATATTATAAATTGTAATTAATTAATTTTTATACCAAAAGCTTTTTTAGAAAAATTATTATAATAGATTTATAATCTAACGACCAATTTCGAGCCGGACAAAAACCAAACACAAACATGAATAAGTTTTTCGAGCCAAACAAGAACACACTGTTCACAAGCCATTTCGAACACGAGCCAAGTTGAATCTCGCTCAGGCTCGACTTGTTAACAACCCTAGTTGCAGCTCAGTTGGCAGGTGTGCGGTTCTCCTCGTGACCCGTGTTTGATTCTCATGGTCTTCATACATAAATTATTTTTGCAGCGAAGGTGCCGGTGCCGGCCGGTGAGGCGACAACATCCGGGGGCAAAGACAACAGTGGGTCAGCTAGTCGTTGTCGTGTGGAATGAGTTCAACATGTTAGTGGGTTGTCATTGGGTGGAACAGGTAGTTGATGGGCAAGGGATGGAGCGGTCGAGCGGGTCATCGAGTTGGTCGTGTTATGCAAGTCATTGGTTTCTATGGGTCGTGTCGGAGGGGTGGTCAACAAGGCTATGTCATTTACGACATGGCTGCACCATTTTTGGCAAAGCGGGCGTTGCTACAAAGCGTCGACGACCACCTCCGTTTGCTCGACACAAAAAAACTTCAAAGGGAAAAGTCTTCACAGTGTAGGAAACGTTAAAGTCTTGGAACTTTTCGTTCTTTATGCCCAAATTGATGGATTCCGCTCCCCTCCATCATTGGAGCGAAATCACCGGCGCAAACGCGTGATTACAACGACCCTGAATGTTGGGATTTTGTGCTAAAAATGAATGGGATTGATTTTCCTCATGAGTTTGTGGAGAATCACAAAGGTCATCTAATCTTTGGGAGTTTCCTCTAGGAAATAAACATCCAATCAATATGTGTGTGGCTGTGTCGACTAGTGTCAGCAGACCAACTTACCTAGTTAAGGCGATCAAACCCACGCCGACATCACAAATTTGGCCAATCAAAAGGGTATGGCCGAGTTGACCGGTATTGTTTGGCCAATCAACTCGTCCGATAACAGGCGGAGGATTGAGCTGGACGATACCGAATGGTTGGTCAAACCTATCTCGTGTGGGTAACCAAAACCCACACCTATCAAATTCTACTCTCAGCTATGAAAGAAAATGCAAACGTTGGGGAGGTTATACCATCACTGTGGCTGATTCAAGTCCGAAGGTGTATGGGAAGAACTCTCCTAGTGGTAGGAGAGAATGATGACCTTGCCGGAGTTCACCTTCCCCAAAGATGCGAGGAAGCTTTTTTTCGTTTTCTTGTCAGAATGTTGTCAGAGAAAAAGAAGATGACCAAATTCCTTCTCCCAAGTGGTAAGGAAGCTCCCCTCATCAGAGAGAACTAGAAGGTTGCTGGAGTTGGCCTTCCCTAAAGAAGTGAGGAAGCTTTCCTTGTTGCCTTGTTGGAATGTCACCGAAGACGAAGAAGATGGCTTGAGAAATGGAAGGAAAGATGAAGAAAATGATTTCCCTAGCCTTCGCTTGGAGGAAGAAGAAGAATCCTTCTAGAAATCCTCTTGGAAGCTCCTTGAATCTTCACTCCCCCATGGCTTATTTAACTATAGAAAGTTAGTCCAAGGATCTAAAGCCGTTTTCCCAATTTTGAATGGGCCAAAAATACCTCCCATGCCATTTTTAGGTGAAAAATCAAACAATAGAGCATTGGCCACCGATCATGGTCACCTTGTCGACGGGATTCCAAGGATCAGAGGTCCAAATTCATTAAACAGGTCACGACAACGTGACCACGTCGGTCTCGGACATTGTCACGTCACTGTTCAAGGTGTCACAGATCAGGGCCTAGCATGGCCACTTTCGAGGGTTGGTATAATTATGTCAGGTGCTCTGTCTGGGTAGAGTGGTCGTGCCACTTACCGGCGTGGTCATGTCGGTCGACGAACTCGAGCGTCAACTGAGATTTGGGCATGTGAATATCCATATTGCGGCGTAATTATGTCATAGTCTCTGTTTGGACGGCGTGGTCAAGCCGACCACAACCCTTTTATGTTCTTCATGGAGATCTCGACAAGGCTACTCCCGGTTTAGGCGCGGTCACACTACTAACTAGATGTGATCAAGCCACTAACTAGGTGTGGCGACGCAGTGGCTTGGTCAAGCTTAAATTACGTGGTTATGTCATACCTCGTAAAAATTGGGCTTCTACAGAAGCTCGCAAATGGGGTTTCGGGCCTCGTGGGACCTCCAGAGGATCGAATATGCAGGTCACGATCCTTGGATCCCCGTATTGAACGTACATGTGTCTCAAAAGAGTTTGAGAGGCCAAACCTTCTACGTATCATCAAGCAGAGTGATTCCAGAATGAAATTTGTTTATTTGAGTCTTGGACTTAAGGTCCAAACACAGTGCGGGTTGACGGTCTGCGCCATGGGAATATCCATATCAATAGGATACGACCCTGTGTTGCAGGAATGAATGTCAACCTGGAGGATTCCGAAAGCAATGCTAGCTTGGCCATGATCGACTCGGGGTACGGCTATGACGGTGTAGACCTCAATTCAAGCCCTTTTGCGAAGTTGAATGTTAAAACTGCTACACTATACATGTTGAATGAATCTTCAAAAAGAAAATTCATTCTTGTACTCAATTTCTTTGAAATTTTCAGCCTAATATCAAAATTCAAAATTGGACTTTTTCAAATCTATAGAAACTTTTGAAGCAAAACATGTCAATATTGAAATGAGCTAAAATAAATCAACTTAAGAAGATATATATTTCCTTAGTATCCTTTTACTTTTTCTCTTTTAAGTGAAAATGAATTTATCATTTACGTCCCAACCACATGCTGGAACTGCCTCAAAAGTGATAGTCCTTAAACCCAAAATATAACTTGATGTACTATAATACTAAGCAAGCTCGTTGATGTATGTGCGTAAAGTTTGAAAACAATATTCTCATTCAAGTATGAGTTATTGGATGCCAGAGAATTAGAAGTATATTGCATGTTAAACTTTTATCAATATTTATAACTTCAATGTCACAACTCTTGGGTCTTAAAAATTTTGATTTTTAAATATCAATGACAATGACCTGAATGCTCGAAATGCTTGTCCATATCAAATATAAGGGAATGTTAATAATTCGTTCTAGAAGAAGGGAAGAACATATTTAATGATTTAAGAATTGTATTCTTGTGTTCTTACCACTACAATAAAAAAATGAATCATATAAAGTGTGCTTCTAATAAGTAACTTTATTAAAGTTTCTAGGATTTTGAGCCTATAATTACATGATCAAGGTTGATCTTATTTGGATATAAACAATATGAGAAACCCAATCTTCCAAGAGTTTAAATTCATTTGAAAATCATTTCAATATGAGTTATTGTTCTTAAAAAAAAGTATTTAATCCTAAAATCCTATGAAAGGTGTTTGTCATCTAAAATGTCCATTTTCTCTTCAAAGTTGGAATAGTATTTTGACGATATTGTTTGTATTGATTACTCCTATTCTAAGGAATGTTAGTAATATTTCACATTCTAACATTTGACAAATTAAAGGCTTAGAATTAAAAAAAAAAACACAAAAGTATAAATAAACTAAAACCTAAAATTTTTAAAATAATAGCACTTGCTTTAATTTTTTCAAAATTAAAATAAAAGCACTATATCTTTTGGTGTTGGATGACATTTCACTTCTTAAAATTTGATTTCAGGACCATGGCTGGAGTCTGATAATCATTGTGTGTTTGAATCATTAAATAAATCTTACATGATCAATTTAAAATAAAGTTTAAATGAAATGGAACTCAATTAAACTTTAAAATATTAAACCATCAACATTTTGAAAATGATCAGAACCTTAAACATCAAGTTCCAACTAAAAAAAATCTTAAACATTAAAATCCAACTAAAAATAATCAAAATTTCAAACATCAATTATGACCCGTTTGGGGCAGCTTATTTGGTGCGATGGCGTTTTGAAAACACACATAGTATGTTTGAGCAAACTGCGTTTTGACAGCTTGTGCGTTTTCAAAATGCTGAAAACATCGTTTTCATGCCGCACCTATCTAGGTGCGGTGAGAGCTTTCTGGCTGTGGTATGATTTTTCCAAAAAAAATAAAAAATTTGTAATAGCCACCGCACCTAGCTTATCAGCAGATTATTCAATAAGTTATAGATGCCCCAAACATACCCTTAGTGATAAATAATCTAACTCTTAAACATCAAATTCAACTTAAAAAGAAAACCAAAATCTAAATTCTTAAAATGAACATTGGGTCTAAAACCTTAAATAAAACCAAAGTTGAAATCCATTGAACATAAGACATTAAAATTTTCTAGCAAAAGCTTGAATTGAAACCACAAATAAATTGAAAATTGAAAACTCTTAGATCATTAGGACATTGTCCTTAAACTTTTATGGTTGTTATTTAGGCAATTTATACTATCTCCTAGGGTGTCCTATACCTAATACAACCAGAAAACTCAAAATTACCATAAGAATGAAAACAAAAAATAATTTTAAAAATTGAAATTAATAAGACAAGACTAAAATTAAAATTCTAAAATCTGAGATACCAGTGATGAGATACTAGAGATATATTTACGCTAATTACCAGTGATGAAGCATTTGTCACTTTTTTTATTAGTCTATTGAATTAATAATACAAAAAAAAATTATACAAATAGTTGAGTTATTTTATGAAGCCTAATAGACTGAACATGGTAGGATGTCTGCATCTGTTACAGTTATGGTGTTGGGAGAGATTTTACACTGCCATACCAAAATTGCGAGTTCCTTACCCTACAGATATAGAGGGAAGAAGTGTTTGTTACAAGTACATTACAAGAAGTGTTTGCCTGCCTTGCCACAACTTATCAATAGATCAACGACAATGGGATATACCATGTAGATGTTAAAAAACTTTAGCTTGATGGCGGTGAAAAGACAAGTCATTGCTTCAATCTCTGTGAAGCCTTTGATGAGCGGGCAACACTCATTGAGGGTCGGATCTCCAATCTGAATCGCACTCCTAAGGAGATCCAAACAAGTTCCAAACTTTAGGATGTCTAGAGGGCAAGTATTTTTGTGAGCTGGAAGCGAAGAGGAGCCCGGTTTGCCCGTCAGTAGGGGTTTATTTATCGGCGGGTTCACGGTGATGGGAGGCAGGGTGATGTGTTGTTTTCCCATGATGGGAGGGATGGTGATGTTTGGCTTAATAATAGTGTGGAGAGTGACCGGCGGTTTTATGAAGTGTTGGGGGAAGGGGATATGTGGTCCTCCGACGGCTGGAGGAATTTTGAAACGACTTTTTTCAATGGTTGGAGGGAGGATGATATGTAGTTTTTCAATGATTGGAGGGATGATTATTAGTCTGTCTTTGGGAGCTGGGTTGGGGGTCACAGGCTTCCGGCAGGCACCACTATCAAAGGCAACTTGGAAAAAGGAAGAGAAGGAAGTGACAAGAATGAGCAGAAAAACATAGACCATGGAGGAGGAATCCATGGTGCCTTCTAGCTAGCTCATCTCTTCATTTAAATGCTAAGATATATATATGTAGCTGTTGCAGAGAGTAAACAGACAGGTTTTGTCTTATAGAAGAATCAGATGAGTGGAATCTGAGTAGAGAAATTGAGGAAGACATGCAAAGCACATCAACTTGTTGCTCTTGCCAGGTTTGCTAACTGACGCGGGCGACGAAAGCCATTTTGGTGGTTCGATGAGGGAGAAAATATCATGCCGTCATTTCATTTATAATTAATATATAATTAAAATATGTCACATTGCTTTAGTCCACTGAATTACAGTACAAGCAGTGCAAGACAAGAGATCAAATTACAATAAGATTCGAGTAAATTAATAATATATTTGTATCTATTTCTTTATAAGGTAAGATTAGATTTTTATCGATTTTTAATTAACTTTTTGATAATTTAATTGTTACACTTGCAAAAAATCTTTCATAGTTTTAAAATTGACGTATTAAATTATTGATATATTAAAATATCATTTTATAAAAGAATTAAAAACCGAAAAAAATCAGTCCGTTACAAGCCGTGTTGCTGGCAACTAGGGCTGTCAATTTGACTCGTTGTTCGTGAACAGCTCGCGTTCGGCTCGTTAAGCAAACGAGCTGAACACGATCACTTTTTTTTTGTGTTTGAAATATGAACGAGTCAAACACGAACTGTAGTATTTTTTACGAGTCAAACACGAGCTAAGCCTGGGCTCACTCGTGTTTGACATGTTCACACCCCTACATGTGCTTGACTTGCAAAAGCTATAACTTTAGTTGAGCGTTTAGAACCAACTAACGACCATATTTTAGTTGAAGCATAAAAATTTCTACTATATTTTTTTGCAGAGTTTGTCGGAACATATACCTCTCTTATACATTTTTTAATAAATTATAATTGTACCATCATTCTTTTGTTTTATATTTATATTTTTCATAAAAATATGAAAATTTAATAATAATTAAAGTTCATCATTTTCTATACTTTATGAAGATGAATTTTTAATTAGGCTTATAATAGTCTCAAAAAAAATTATTTAGAACTTTTAGATTAAATCTTCTTTTCTCATATATTTAACCCGCTGATTTTGGTATCTATTACCATAATCAATGTGATTGTTGCTTGGCACCTATCCAACAAAAAGCGTGGGGAAACACTAAAGGGAGTTGCATATGTAAAAAGCTTCAAAAAGAGCCGATCTTGAGGGAGCCTAAGCTCATCTCATGTTCGGCATATTAAAACATACCACTCGGTGTTCGGCTTTTATATATTGAGCATAAAAAATTTATTCTTATTCGGCTCGTTTGCTTAGGGAGCGGAACACGAGTTGTTCGAACAACGAGCCATTTTAACAGCCCTAGTCAAGCAACCAGAGATTGTTGTGTAGAGGTGAAATTCAAATCTTATTATTTATATTTAAATATTCGGTTAAATAGAATTTAATATATTTTTATTCTATTTTTATTAATAATTTTTATTGATTATAAATTTTTGTAATATTGTAGTTAATTGAATTATTTAAAAATAATTCTTTTAAATTATATATATACGATCAAACAATTCTATTTTTTATTATTTAAGTAATAACTCCTCGATGAGTCAAAATGAGCTCAATACGATCAAACAATTCTTTGTTTTTGTGCGGCTTGTTTATATATTGAGTGAAAAAATATTAATCGTGTACGGCTCATTTGCTTGGCAAACAAAATAAAAAATGATATGCTTAAAGAGTTGAACAAGAGCTCTTCACGAAGAACAAATTGTTTTGACAACACTAATCGCACGTCCATATGACGGTTAGGATGGGTCACCGTGCAATACACAAGAACATGACGGCATCTGAACCATCCTCTGGATGTGCAATCAATCACACATAATAATTTTACACCCTCACAACAATTTTCTCACCTCACTCCTCTCGCCAATGGATTTTATCCTCTCTCTGATCTGTGGTAGATGTAAGTTTCTGTTTTATTTTTTATTTGTTGTTCTTTCATTTAAAGTACTTATTAATTATTAATTGCATTTTTATTTTTTGCATCATCATTATTATTAAATCAACCACCATCTTCAACCCTCATATTACCCTCACATAATAATAATAATAATTCATGCGTGCCAGAAGATTCACAATGGTAGATTTAGTAATAAGTTAGCATCTTAGTTTGGACAGAGATCCAACACACACAGATAAAAAAAAATGTAATAAAAAGATACCTCGACTTTTTAAGTGAAAAATCAATAAAAAGGAAAAAATCACATGGTTTAGCCTATGTAATGGTTAGTACAAGAGCTAACTCTTTTCCTAGGTTAGGAAAGATGGAATACAAAGTTGAAGTACAAAAGTTTTTAAAAATAATTGTTGTAATGGGTCGCGGAGGCTGCAGTAGATTGCTATAGAGGTAGTAGTCTACCGTAAATATTTTAGACGGTGGTTGTAGATTCAAATTTTCATAGAAACCATAGTTAAAAGTCATGGTATTAGTTATCCATGTGGGTCATAGATGGTTCCTTCAAGAGCAGTGGTTGTAGATTATCACATAGGTCATAATGAGAAGCTATAATAACTTTTGTAGGTCATAGAGGCTAGAACTGGGAGCTATATAAATTGTGATCACATTCATAGGCCACAGAGGCCAGAGTTGGGAGTTGCATGAGCTGTGATAACGTCTGCAATGCATAGAGGCCGGAGTTGAGAGTTGCATAGGTTAAGATAATATATATATATAGTCACAAAGACCGGAGTTGGAATCTGCATGAGTTATGGACAACATAGTGTGTACTTGGTCACGTAGGCCATAGTAGTAAGTTGCAAGGAGAGAGTTTGAGGAGTTCGGAGAAAGCCGATGTATCCTGAGTATGATGGTTATAAATAGTTATTGTGATCTGCGTTGTTACACTATCTTTTGGAGACATCGTTGTACCGTATGTGGGGTGTGTCGTTGCACCATATTCAGACTGATCCTTTTGATCAGACAACATTCTATGGATATTCAGGTGCCTTAACAGCATCATAATTAAGTGATCATATGCTCATTGGTATTGACTCATCATGATGTTCTACTTGGCTATAAGCTTGTTAAATTTGTTGCAATTGAGCGTCACAAGCTTTCACAAATGGTTCAATAACTTGATTTGATTCAAATTGAGTTAATTTTAGTTTCATTACATTTGTCTCGTTGAACTGGTCAGTTTGACTATAAGTTTGTTGAAATCAAAGTTTTACATGATTTTTAAACAGAGTTTGAACTTTTCTTGCTAAAAAATTTACCTCGAGATTCATGTCCAATGATGAAAATTTGTTGATGGTGCATTTGTTGCCCTCTATTTTTGGGTGAAGCTAATTTCATCGTTTGAAAAATACTAAAATCCATTTTTTTTAAAAGAGTTGTAGCTTCGTTGGCAGGTGCACGGTTCTCCTCGAGGCTTGTGTTCAATTCTCTTGGCCTTCATACATAAACTATTTTGTCTGCGAAGGTGTCAGTGCTGGCCGGTGAGGCGTCAACATCCATGGGAAAAGGCGAGTCGTTGTCATGCAGAATGAGTTCGACATGTTAGTGGGTTCTTGTTGGATGGAATGCATTGTCAATAGGTTGGAGATGGAGCGGCATAGCGGGTCATCGGGTTGGTCGTGTTATGCAGATCACCCTATTATGTTGGTCATGTCAGAGGAGCGATCAACAAGGCTATGTCATTTTCTACATGGCTACACCATTTTCGACGTGGGTATGTCAAGTCTGGTAGATTAGGATTGAAGGCAGGATGCGTTGGATGACGAGATGCTCAGTGATCCTTGGACTGTGTGAATCCAATAGCACGGTGAATTGTTTCCCTATAGATATAGATCACACTCGTGATCTATTAGATCCATACGAATGCATGTGGATCTACTTAAATCGGGTGGCAAGCATTGCTCTTGCGCAATCCAGGTGTTTCTGACATTTTTTTTCCACATTTTTACCATTTTGAGCCTATAAATAGGCCAAAAAGAGGAAAAAAATTTGAAGTCTCCCAACCTATTTTGTTGCAATAAACGGAGTTTCCTCGATCTGCTGATTGGAGTCCCTTGGCTTATTGTTCAATCAATTGAGCTCTCTCAACGTGCTAATTGAAGTCTCCTAACATGTTGTGTGATCAATAGAGCTCCCCAAGCTTGCTAACTAAGTCTCTCAGCATGTTTTTATGCGATCAGTAAAGGAGAATTTTTTGTGCTACTGTCGTGCTTTTCAAGGGAGATATTACGCGTTGCTATCACACTTTCCGAAGGAGATTTTTTGTGATGTTTTCTTGATTTTTAGAGGAGATTTCATGTGTTGCTGTAGCGCTTTCTAGAGGAGATTATTTGTAATATTTTCTTGATTTCTAAAGGAGATTTTATGCACTACTATCGTGCTTTCAGGAGGAAATTTTCTACACTACTATTGTGTTTTTTGGAAGATATTTTTCACTCTACTTTCACTCTTTCTAGAGAAGATTTCTCTTGTTGCTGCCACACTTTACAATGGAGATTTTTTTGTGATACTATCATGCTTTTTGAAGGAGATTTCTTACAATGTTGTCATGCTTCCTAAAGAAAAATTTTCATGATGTTGTCACAATTTATAGAGGAGAGAACATGAAGTTGCAGATCTTTTGACGAGGATGCTATTTTAGTGGATTAGCATCTTTTCTTCAGTTTACTTGTTATAGCTTTTCCACCAGTGTGCATTTGTCTATGTAGTTTTCCAATCGCCTGATATGGAATTTATATACATTGATAGTGCATTTGTCTGCAAATCTTTGTTTTGATTTATATTATGATATTGCATTGTTTGCGCATCTCCATATATAGCAAAAAAAATTGAGATTACTTTTAAGGTTGTTTTGGCTTTTTCCTTTTGTTGCTTCCCCTTATTTGAGATGTTTTTGCCACACTTTTAGCATGTTGTTGATGCATTTATCTCCGTAGTTAGAGCATAATACCGTCAAACTCTTCTGAGGCTTATATCTTTAGAGATTATTTGGCTTCTCAAATATTTAAAAGTTTGTAATCAATGTTAGCACATGTGCTTTGTATAAGAAAAATCATATACCTTTTGTGGCTTGTGCATTCTGAGTTTTTGATTGTTTACCATTTCAACCACTTACTCTTATGAAGCCTTTCTAGCAAGTAATCTATTTACTACTAGCTTCCCATCGAGGCTTCCTCGTAGGTTTTTATTCCAGGGGTATAAGTGGAAACTATGTCTACCATTAAGAATGTTTGACCTTTCCTAGAATATTTAGCCGAAGTACGTCTACTCAAAGACCGAGCCTATAGTGAAAGAAGTTAGTTGTAATTCACAAAAGATGAAAGACCTATCCTAAGTTTTATAGGCGGAGCTGCACGATAGTGTTAACCTGACACAGATAAAGTCATATGAAATCTTCTAAAGATTTTTGACCTATCTAAAGTTATTAGTCAATTTTTTTTCTAAACAACCATAATCTATTATTGAAGTGGTCAAATTAACTCCTATAAGATCGATTAAGCATAGAATAATGTGTTAGACATAGTTTGCATTTCTCAAGACAAGTGTGTAAGTCAAAGTGGACCGTACTCTTTCTTGAAAATATGGTTGCATCCATATCCAAGAATGATATTTGACAACTTTAGTTGTTGCTTTTGAATTTATTATCCCCAACGAGGGCATTTTCAACACAAGCTTGTAAAGCAGTCCATATATCAAATCTTGAAGAGATATGCTTGCTGATCCAATTGAAGAGGAGCTTTAGAATGGTTAGGTGGCACTGAGGAAGTGTTCTTTGTAATAAAGGTTGCCCCTAGTTTTGAAGCGGTTCTCAAAGACTTGATGTCTGAACGAAGCTTAAGATGACTACCCTACTACAATCATGCCTAGGACGTTAACATGAATAACCTTTTGAGACAGTAGCAAAGGTCGCTCCCCAATTTAAAAGTATTTTTCATAGACTTTATGTCTAAATAAGATGAAAGAAGACCACCCCATCACAATTGTGTTTGGAATGTTAACAAGGACTACCTTTCATAATTGAAGCGAAGGTTGCTAATATGAGAAAAATTTACATTATATTTCTACATTAAATATCATATTATCACCCTTATTTATCATAATAGTATGCTTGAGAAATATATTTTTGCCATGTTGCGCAGGTTACAAGATTTACCCACCGCACTTCTACACCATACTGCACCCACACCGCCGCTAGGCGCACCCCTGTTAAACCTGCATATGGCCAATTCACAACACAGAGAGCATGGAATACCCATGCAACTCATCAAGCACCCCTGCACCGCTTCCTAGGTGCACCTGCATTGCTTTCTGAGAGCACTCGTGCCCACACATTGGCACACTCACGCCACTCCAGGGTTGACACACTCGCATTGCCCCATTGGCACACACACGCAGCCTGTGGTTGGCATGGGTGCGCCATCGAGCAGCCAAGCTTGATTTGGGAAGCTCTTTTTTTTTTTTTTTTTTTGCTTACTTTGGCTCAGGCTGTAAGAGGGAAGTTAGGGAATGACCTAAGGATCTTTTTGTCGACTTTGGAGGCTCTTCGCAATAGCTTTTAGGGTTATAATTCAAATCCTAGAAGTTTTCTTCTTCTTTCTTTAGAGAGAAGACTACTAGTGTTGGTTTCTTGTGAGTTCTTGTAAGTTTGAGAGGAGAGGTGAGTACCTTTGTGTGAGAGGAGGTTTGTTAGGGTTTTTATTGAATAGGAAGAGAGTGGTATATTGCTAAGGCTTGATTGGCTTTGGGTGAGTGTTTTGGGCCTCTTACATTGCAATCTTTATCATTATGCTATCATTAAAAGTTTTTCCTTTTTCTTTTCTCATGCATTGTGATTGACTTCGTTTCATGCTCCTGTAATGTAAGACATGTGATTTTCTCTTTGTTTTATTATGTGAATTTTTATTCACTTGATGCTTTGTCTATACAAGAATTTTGTATGTTGATGTGTTAACTTCATGGACTTAATTTACTTTGTTTTGAACACAACAAAATATTAAAATATATATGATTTAGGAGTTCCACTCGTCCCCTAGAAGAACAAGTAAGTTAACCATAAAAACCTAGTTAAATAGGCATATTCTTATTATGGTTTCACAACCTAGTAGGGGATCAAAAGAGTCATGGGAAAAGTTGCATTATTAAATGCTCCTTAACTCTATAATAATTTCTACTCTTCTTATGGCCTAGGCATAATCTAAGGAAAAACTTTTATCCTTGGTTGATAGGAATAGTGTGGGTTTCATAGAAAAAACTCGATAAACCATTTGATCGTTATCATAGAAGTTTGAACCTTTCATATCTCAAAAATTTGATAAAACTTATTTTGCTTTCTTCTTTCTATTTTAGAAATTCAGTCTTTTTCTACTTTCAACTATCCATTCAAACTATGCTTGCGGTTTAGTAAGCTAGAACTTCGTATGTTAGAAATATTTTGACATTTTTCTCATGAGATCGATACACATACTCATTTTTGTATATTATTTGATCAACCGTATATTTGTGTGATTGATCGACTTACCTCACGATAATTTTGAGTATCATATTTTTGACACCATTGTTGGGGAAAGTCGTTAAAATTTTCTAATCTTAGGAGAAATTTTGTTAAAATACTTCAGAGTCTAAGTTTAAAAATTTTGTTAACTTTTCTTTATATTTTTTCCTTATTTTGTTTCTTGTTGTTGTGTTTGAAAATATAAAAACAAATCAAAATCAAAATCAAAATTAAAAAAAAAAAATTTTTGACACTTCGGAATGGTAAATCTCAGGAAAACCAATTTAGACCTTTTCAGGAGATGTCAACCCATTGATGGCTAGAATTCACATGAGTCTTGAACACCCTAACATTGGAACTAGATTTGATCACCCCTATTTCAGTACATATAACCTCAAGTGGATGACCTACCCAAACTTAAATTGAAATGATAATAATTTTGGTGTAAAAAGCCAGCAGCGTTGGAGCCCCTAGCCAATCCTATAGAATATTGGAACAACCAAGATAGTGACTACCTTGAAGAAAACAGATATTTAGAAGAATTGATAATAAATTTTTGGAATTAATTACAAATCCAAACTGTAGCATTGAGAACAATAAGAAATCAAATTGGTTGTTTAGTTAACTTATTAAGCAAGGAACCCAAAAGAATGTCAAGGGTATTAGATAACCATGATTTTTAATAAGAAGAGTTGGACCTCGAAGAGCAAGCTGAGTTGGATGAATTTTGTTGAAAAATGACTAATGAAGAATCTACTATTCTTTTTGAGGTAACCCTTAGCATTGTTAGAGAAATAGTTGATCCTATAGAACCGCCCATAAGAGTTCCCTCAGGGAAGGAGTTGTAAGATAGCCCAATGTAAGAGATTAACCAAGTAGAGTTAGATCCTGAACTTGAAAACCTAAGGAGAATCCAATCCAAGATTTAGGATACCTGGTTTAACTTTTAAGGACCAATTTCTTGCAACTGGTAGAGAAAATATTGACCGATAAAAATGGGAAGTGATGTGGAGGATGTTGGATCTAGGAAATACCCCTAAGAAGAATAGTCTAAGAAAATCCCCTACATATCTTCTAGAAGACTGGTATCAAACTACAAGAAAAAATTAGAAGAAATTATGAACTTTGAAGATGTAGTTACAACTCTAAAACAACCAAAAGATTGGGCAAGTGATCAGAGCATACTAAAATAGAATGTTAATCTTGAAGGAGGTTTTGTAGGTTTGATTTGACATCAGGTCATGTTGAGGATAATAAACCAAGTGCTATCTTGGAAGGCAACTCAAGTGTTATCCCATGTTTCAAACATATTTTCATTTGCATTTATGTTGAAATTTTCCTTGAAATTTTATTTGAATTTACTTTAGAGTGTTTTTGTTTTGATTTTTATGCATGAGTCATCTGTGTTTTGGTAGAATTCTTACCAAAGTTATTAGTTTACATATATTGTTTTCCATGCTATGATATCTTATTATGTTGAATTGTTTGGTATCAATTATTTTCTAGTACATGTTATGCTCTTTTCTTTTACTACAATTTTTTTCTTAAGGCATGCATATGATAGAAAAATAAGTTTGGGGGAGGGAGTGATGCATGAATACTTTCCTTGAAGTAAGACTCATAATTAAGCTGGTAAGTATGCTTTAAAGGGGGACTCATATTCAGAATTCTGATAACTTAAAGAAGATTATATAATGACTTCAATTGAAAGTTGAATACTCATTAAAGGGCAGGATTAAAATTAATGTCATGATAACTGAGTTATACAGTTTAACAACTTCCACCTGAATTTTAAAATGTCTCAAAATATATAAAAATGTGTAATTAAAATAATAGTAGTTAACCAAAGATACTTTATGCCTTTTAAATTTAAACCTAACCAATTTAGTTTAGTCTTTACTTTTGAATGAACTGTAATAAAGAATCTATGAAGAAAAGAAGAAGGGAAGAAAGGAATAGTTATTAGAAATTAATGAAAATCCTACCTTAATATGAGATTTTCATATCCTTTATTATAGTTATATAATATAGTTAAGGAATCACAAAGCCGCATGGGAACTTCAAGCATCATTTTAGTCCTCGTTGAGATATAATAAGTTTAGGGAAGTTAATATGAGTTAAATTTATGTGATTTTATTGCATTGAATACCTAGTTATCTTTTTATTTATCATGATATTTTGCTTGAGAAAGGTATTTTTGTTGCATTGTGCATGTTACAGGGTTTACAACACTTGGGGAAGGAAAAGAGGAAAATTGGGAGCCAAAAGGGGTGATGGAAGAATAATTATAGTCGTGTTGACCTCACTTTTGGTTGAGGTCTAGAAATTTCTTTAGTAGCCTAGGTCTAGCCATAGGACTTTCCTATTGACTAGTCTTAGAAAATTAGAAAAGGTACCCCCACCATTAGAAATTCAAAACTCTTCTTTTTACTCAACTTGAAATTCCACATATTGATCTTAACCTCTAGCATTTAGTAGGTAAGATCATTATAAGAGAATTCAAGAAGAGTCCCTATAGGATTACTTGGCTTTAGGATTGACCCTGGGTATTGACTTGGAACTAGGATACACCATATCTTCACAATGCATTAATCCATGGTTCATTTAGAATGGATATCTATCCAATTCTATGTGAAATGCCTAACTTGGTCTTTTGCCCCTATGC
>NW_018164666.1:7072208-7075608 GCF_001263595.1 Phalaenopsis equestris
CGAACCCAGCACAATATAAACCCTATTTAATTCCTTATATTAAATAGGGGAACTTGTCGGTCAATACATTGGTTTCGCAGACCAAACGGATGTCATAAGTTTCTTTAGTTTATTTGATCGAGCCTTATTCTCAATTCTTGCGTTCATCCTTCGGGATAGATACATGATTTGAGATAAAGTGCTCTTTCATCTAAACTATGAAAATTATGGGGTCAGTTTGACTTCATCTTTTTCAAAACTAAATTTTTTAAAAACGTCCTTCCGAAGCGGGCAACGGGATTTCAATTCCGATGACCGACAGCTTCTTACGGGCAAACCCCACACCAAAAATAGTGCCGACAAGTCGCGTGCACCCGTTGAGCACACCCGCACCTGACATGAAGTGCACCCTTGCCGACCTTCCACACCAAAGCGCACCCACACCGCCTCCTAGGAGCACCCTCATCATACGAACATATGACCAATTCACGAGATAGAGAGCATGGAATACCCGCGTCGCTCACCAGGCACACCCGTGCCGCTCACCAGGCACACCGACACCACCCACCAGGTACACTGTGCCGCTCACCAGGCACATAGGTGCCCACCACTAGTACACTCGCGCCACTGTATCAGGGATGTGCGCGCTTGAACCAAGTCTGGTGCTCCTACGCTGACCATGGGCACTTGTATGCCATGAGGGAAGTTAGGGCATGACCTAAGGATCTTTTTGTCGACTTTGGAGGCTCTCTAAAATAACATTTTGGGTTCTAGCTCAAACCCTGGTGGTTTTCTTCTTTTCCTTTAGAGGGAAGAATCCTTGGATTGGTTTCTTTTGAGTATTTGAGAGTTTGATAGGAGAAGTGAGTGACCTTATATGAGAGAATATTTGTGAGAGTTTGTATTGAACAAGAGTGGCATGGTTTATTGTTGAGGATTGATTGGCTCTGGGTGAGTGTTTAGGACCTTCTACATTATAATATTTATTATTATGCTTGTAATAAAAGTTATTCTCCATTTCTTTCTCATGCATTGACTTCATTTCATTCTCTTGTGATGTAAGGCATGTGGTTTTCTCATTATTTTTTTTTTGTCTATGTATTTTTCTTTCCTTGATGTTTTTTTTTTTTTTTTGCATGAATTTTGTATGATGATGTGTTAACTTTCTGGACTGAATTTACTTTGATTCATATATGATAGAATATTAAAATTTATGTGTCCTGAGACTTTTTCTCATCGCCTAGAAAAACAATTAAGTTAATCACAACTACCTAGTGAATAGACATATTATCATTAGGGTTTTACAACTAAGATGGGGGATCATATGAGTCTTGAGAAATATTGTATAGTAAGTTTCCCTTAACTCTATAATGGTTTCAAGTCTTCCTCTTCCTTTTAAGGAAGAGGGCATAGAGCAAACGCCTCAGATGACATAGGATCACTTAAGTTAATCCCAATAGGGTGCTCGAAGGCGCCAAAAGTAATGGTCTCCTCCCACACACTCAAGATGTTAGGCGAGAAGGAAACAGAGTTCCCCGGGCTGTGGCGATCATGACCACCTTATTGCTATCCATGTCGCGGAGCAAAAAGAGAGAACAATTAGAAACAAGGAATGGCCAAGAAATCAATCAAAAAGGTATAACGACATTGGTGCACACAACAGTACAACAACCAAACTGTCGAGGGTGAGAAAACAAGACAAGATATATCAAGTTGCTAACCATAACAACTGGCACATTGACTGAAAACCAAGCTATCATAAAAATCTCAACAAGTGACTTGAGGGAAAGAAATCAAGCCAAAATAATATGAGTAAAACTCTAAATATGGAGATAGAGGCTTTGACCGCATAATAAAAGTGAAACTCCTAGCATGGAGAGAGTGACTCCTCCCCAGTAGAGTCGCTAGATTTGTTTTCTCAGTTCTTTTTAAAACTTGGAATCGTCAGCTAGTATGTTCATATGTAATCATATAATTATATTATTCGAAGAAATACCCTCCCCCCCATGAAGCTTATCAATGCTTCAAAGAGGAGAGAAATTGAAGAGAAGGAATACAACAACAAATAGACAAACAAATAAAATAAACAAGCGGAAGGCTTATATATAGGTAATCCTCATGTGATGGGCCAAGAGTATACGTCCAAACAAGATTGGATCAAAATACCTCGAAACACAACATCCACAAACAAAATATCTACATAAGCCACCCGTAATTAGAGAACCAAAAATAATAATTTTGTTCTAGGGTTAAAAGTCTCCCGGAACTTCTCTCTCTGGTTAATTACATCTTGGGGGATACTCATGAATACTCTTGATAAAAGGATTTTCGTTTATGTTATCATGGACCTCAAAAAGTGGTCATCAAATTATGGTTATTTTGTGTGGGAACACCTTGATGCTTCAAAGCTCTCTCTATGTCACCGAGCAAAAAGTGAGTCTCTCACGTCCTAAATGGGTAACGGTTCATCAGCATCAAAACCTCTGGAATAACCAAAATCATCTCGACAGGGATATCCCAATATGTCAAAGAAATTCCTGGTCATAAGGGCAAAGGACAAATCTTTGTATCCCAAACAGACAATAGCTCATCGGCATCGAGCCATTAAAATGTTCTCGAACAAGTCTAAGAAGCAACAAGCCTCAAAAGGGCTCAACAATGGGAAGTGTAGAGTAATTCAAAAAGGTAGAGGTAGTGGTCCCCAATACTGCTTATATGCAATAGTATAACAACACTTTAATTATATTTTTCACTTATATCTCCTTACTTTGCAACAAAACCAAAAATTTGATCCTGAAGAAAAATAAGAATTTAACTTTTAATTTATATATATTGGGATACTATGCAAGCATATGTATCATTATCAAGTAATATAGAACTTTTTGATTAAGACCTGAATATCGAACCCACAGGAAAATAATGCAATATGCTATATTGAACAACAAACTTTCTATTTTAAAAAGACAATTACTTAAACTAGAGATGTATTCGCAATAATTAGAATTCAATTATTTTTGTTATTTTTGATATTTTGACAAAACAATAATAAATTAAAAAGATAATTAGAGTTTATGTAAAAGAAAAGCACTTAATTTAAAAAATATCTTTCTCCTTATCATGAATCGGTAATAAGTATAAGAATTTTCTTGTGGAAGTATTCAAATTGTGTTGTGTCAAATAGAAGCAATTATATTCTTTACCCTTATTAGATATGCTATAAAGAACATTGGCTAATTTAAAGTTTGAATAGTTCTGAAGACCGGCAAGGCAGGGAAGATACTAGGGCGTAACATACTCTATAGTTCCCTCGATTCTCTCCACCTATGGCCTAACATTTTGTATCAAAACCTAAAACAATAAACTAAGTTGAGGGCTTTAACATGTCACTTTAAAGTCCTCTAACATGTCACTTTAAAGTCCT
>NW_018164666.1:7075766-7078549 GCF_001263595.1 Phalaenopsis equestris
AAATGAAGTACATTGATTTAAATCATCATAACTTCTTCCAAACTACATTAAATATACTCTCCACAACTTTCATCCAACACTCAATTACTTATCATTTTAAGAAGAAAGATAAAGAATACTACTCATAATCCATGGAGAAAACAAACCACACTTTAGTTTAAAAGTAGAAATCATTATCAAACCAACAATAAGTCTCAATTAAAACCAAAAGTTGTCTAAAATAAAAGATAAAAACTTATCTCAAGTCCTCAACCAAACTCTTGAAGTTCCTTTGAATCTCTTATCTTTTACAACACTCTCAAATTAAAACTAAAAACAAAAAGGATAAAATAAATTTTTGATGCCTGAAAATCTCTCCAAAACTACCTATAAAACTTCTCAAAACTCCCCCTTGATAAGCACTTTCAGGACTTTCAAGCACACTTCAAAAAGACTCAACTTCCTTCTTTTATAAATCTCCAAGAGGTGCATTTGGTATCTATTCAAAATGTGTATTGATTCAATGTATTTCCCCAAGAGATGCCTCCTGTCACAAGTCCTTAAGTTGTTTCATCCTTGGTGATTATAACCACCTATTTATGTCAAAATGTGTCTCAAACACCTCTTCAAAATTCACAAAACCGAATTTACTCATCAAATATCTGCCTCTAGCATTTAAGGACGAGGCCTCTAGCGCTTAAGTGTGGGGCCTTTGGCGCTTAGATGCGGCATTCTCTGTTTAACCGGCGCTTAAACACTGGATTTGGCGCTTAGACGCCAAAACACTTTAGCACAACTTTCATCTTTTTGCTCAAATCTGATCCTTTTTCACTCATTTTAGTATTTTTTAATTTTTTACTTGTACCTGAAAGAAAAACACAAAAATATCTTCCATTAAAGCGCAATATCTCAAAAATAGGTATAAAAATGTGTCTAAAAATACTATGTATTTTAGGTGTATCAGGTAGCTAAGTCAGGGTACCACAAACCATTCATCCCACGCTACTAGAACCCTAATTCTACCCAGTCGTGAAGGTAATCAACCCAAAACGTCCAGAAATCCCCAATTAGTAAACCATGAATTGACATTGCTAGCCCTACGGTTAAATGATGGAAACTCTGGTACTATGACTTACAAGGTGAAGCTCAAAAGGTGGGACTTGCACTCGTTAGATAGATGACGAAGTTGCCTCAGGAAAGAAAGGAAAGAAGGGGTCCAATTGAAAAGCTATAATCGCTCTCCATAAAAGGATCTACACCCCGTCTGGATCGAGGAGCCTTTTAAGGCTTTAAGCACATTAGACAACCACCTAAGTATAAATCTATGTTGGATCAGTCGGGTTGAAGAAGCTCGGGGTCTTCTCCTCGGGACTTGTAAATATGGATACAATTAATTAGAGCGGACCTTAGATATTGTAGAGGCCCTATTATATGACCTGGGTTATGTCCAAGCATATAGCCTATGTAAAATCTAGCCTGAAGGCCATGCAGAAAAGTAAAGGTACAAATTTTAAAGTTCTAAATTTTTTAATCCTAAAATTTTCATTATTTTCAATGTTTTATTAGAATTTTGTAGCAAGTTTAGAATTTTAAATCCTAAAAGGATATATTGCATTCATAATTCATAGACAGACCACTGAAATAAACAATGAAATGCATTCCAAACAATCAAGTATGCAATAAGGCAGGAAAATAAGTCAAATCAAAAATAATGAAAGTCTGGTGCCGCTGGGTCCGCAACATATCCCATAAAATAAAAAGAGTGGTCAGACTCCTCATATACATCAATATAAAATGCATAATTAAGATATGGGACACTAGTCGTTGCTTCTGATCCCTCACCATGTGGTTCTTGCACCAAAATGACTTGGAACTCGTGCTATCTGATTTCTGCTGCAGGACTTTCATAGGACTCTAAGAAGTACATAGGGAAAAAAAATAAAAGACTCGACCTACACGAAAATAAGGTTAGTGAAAAATCCATGCAACGTATAATGAGTCGTTCCTGGTGGGGGAGCTTAGCAGACCTGAAACAAAAGTTAACATGTAAATCATTACATACTCCCCCTTAATGATACATGTGTGTGTGCATATATATAGACACGACTCCCTATAGAAGAACGGTCTAATACGCTACCATGCATATCAAGCACACATGCACACCAAGAGCACAAAGAATGAAAGATGTCCGGCTAAAGCAATCAAACCAGCAAAGAACAATAGTCATACATCAAAAGACTACCTAGCATCCTAGATCTAGCCTAGCACACTATCTAATGAAAAGTGTCTTAACCAGCATCTAAGTGCTCAAGGTAAAATCTCCAGCTATAACATGACTTTGACGGGGCCGCCACACCGGCCCCTTTCTAAATATCTAAGGAGCTAGAGCACGTCACAAGGAAAGGGTGGCATTTAAAAGAAGTGGTTTCACATACGGTCTAAAATATATAATTTTAAAGTAGGCGGACAATACTTATAATAGTAAAAATATTCATTTTATACTTTTTAAAATAACGGGCCATAAAATGCAGGTTTGTGACGCATATGACATACTTTAGAGCCTCTAGATCCTTCGTATGACCATATTGTTTGTTGCTCGTGATATAGAAACTTGCATTGCTCGCTGAGGTATCTCTCATGGGCAATGCTCATTTGAGCATTAAGACCAACAAAAAGGTCACTCTCCTAATGAGTAGGACAAACCATCAAGGCTAATGGACAAAGTATACAATCATGCAAGAATCTCACATTATGACTGTTCGACTGAAGTATGTGTCGGCACTATTTTTGGTGTGAGGTTTGCC
>NW_018164666.1:7078649-7080114 GCF_001263595.1 Phalaenopsis equestris
AGACCTCAACCAAAAGTGAGGTCAACAGTATGAAACAATCACAACATAAGCCTAAAATGCAAAGCACGCATCTTGCAAATAAGTGCAAGGATGCTACATGCGACATGACACACACGAACGGGATGTATCGGTAAAAATAGGCTGCCTATGGAGAGAAATTACGTCTGCCCAGGGACCCAGAGCGCCATGCAACAAGCAGGCACCAGTTACAAAAAAGTTTACAACAAGTAAAAGGATACCTATAAAAAGGATTCACACCATACTCGAGAGGCATTTACTGAATACACATGCAAACATGTAAGATATGCACCATGCATACAAGAATAATCAGGAATATGACATACAGAAATGTCGAGCATATGACAAGCAGAAATGTCAAGCATATGACATAAAATGGCAAGCATACATAAATGTTATGTGAGAAGCAAACTAAGTGATGTGATCCCTAGATGTGGGAATCACGTACTTAGATGCACACACATTGTGCCTCGCATGGGTTCAATGGTTATGAAGCATGTCTCATACTTATCACAATGTAAAATACCTACGACACTCTAGACAGCGTCATAGGGAGAGATAGATGGCTGACCAAAGTAAAATATGTTGAGATTTTCGTACCTCTTTGATATTGTTTTTAATGATATTGCACTTTAAAAAAAGGTAGTTTTTATGTTTTATTGCAGAAATAATGAATTAAGTTCAATGGAGTAAATAGATGCAAAAAGGAGTGAATTTGGAGCAAAAATAACCAAAATGTGGAGAATTGCACTAGGACAAAATCTCCAGAAGGCAGCCGACGGCGCCATCGACGGTTATGTGTACTTGTACAATGGATAAGGCCAGATTTTGGAGGGGTGCATAAGGAACTCTTGGGAAAACTCATCCACATCTTTAAAGAAAAGATTTTGGCCAAAAATAGAGGAGTCTGGAGGTTAGATAGGTTCCATTAGTGTGTAGAGAGCTTGCTAGAGCGTGTATCTGTGAGGAATTCTTCGAGAAATTGTAAGAGTGGAGGGAAAGTGAGAGATTTCTTCCTCCTTGCTACTTCAAAGAGGAATTCTGTGTGTTGTAAAGAAAGGAAGAGATTCAAAGAAACTTCAAGGAGTGTTCTTGGGGAGAAATTAGAGATAAGTTATTTACTTGTTATAGTTTGTATGGTTTTGATTTTATATATGAATTCCGAGTTTTTTTGTGCTTTCCCCATGAGTTCTGAGTAGTTTTCTCTGTCTTTCTCCTTGTCTCGAGATTTGTGAAATGGTGATTTGAATTGGTGAAGCCAAGAAAATGTTTAAGAAATTGTGATGATCTTTTCACTTTGATCTTAATTTAATTTCAATCTGGCCAATGGATTTGTTAAAATATTTGTTAAAATATGTTGAGTTTTACAACTAAAGTGAAGATTACATCCAAGATTCAGGGAGGTCAAAGCCCTTGGAAGTTGGGTGCAAATAAATATGGAAATATT
>NW_018164666.1:7080397-7088902 GCF_001263595.1 Phalaenopsis equestris
GAACTAATTCATTTTTAATTCATTTTATCCATTCACTATAATTTCTTGACAAGGAGAATGATGCTTTCTTATATATTGAATATCACAAATTAAACCCTACTTTAGATTATTAGTTATTTATTAGTTATCCAAATTATCTACTTATTTCAATTGCCTATTAGTGACAGATAAGCAAATTGAACGCCGTCGTTGCAGTTGAAGTATTACTTTTTATTAAGCCTTAGTTCGTAGTATTCTATTTCTCCCTGTGGGATCGATAACTAGGACTCCATTAGAACTTTATATTACTTGAGCGATACGTATACTTGCGTTGACCAATTCGACTTTTACATTTGTGAATATTATATTTATACATCTTTATTAAATCAAACACATATATATAAAGTTGCAGTCAAGATTTTGACACCATTGCCGGAATTTAAATCTTCTAGTAGCATCATCAAATTCTTGTAATTGTCGATTTACAAAAAGAAAAAGGTCGGTCAATGGCCTACAAGTGAGACAACTCCTCAAAAGTGTGCAAGTGTTCATCCTCATGCATACAACGTAGTATGTGGGGAAGACACCTACAAGTGGGGGTGCTCAAATAAACACCATAACATGCGAAATGCAAAGAATAAAAGGCAAAAACACTTTACACACGATGAAACAAATCATAGACATCAAGTCAAAAGATTTTTCATACATATGCAAAGAAACATACAACATGCAATAAACGAACACGAGCATGCAAGTGATCGGTCAACATGGCAGTGGCGGCCAGTAGAAACCGACGAGGCGGGTAGAAAGATCTGGGATGGTCAATAGGACCAAAAAGAGTGGGTGATTAGCCTGGGACAACCGATCAGGCCCAAGGCGAGCAATCAACACATAACAATCGATGGAACTAAGGGATTGGGTGATTGACCTGGGACAGTCAATTGAACCGAAAGTGAGTGCTCGTCACGTAGTAGTCAATCAAACCCAAAGAATCGAGTGATCGGTCATGGATGGTCAATCGAAACCAAATTGAGTGGTCGACACGTAGCGGTAGATCAAACCCAATGAATCGAGCGATCGATCTAGGATGACCAATCGAACCTAAAGCGGGTGTTTGACACGCTGTAATCGATCAAAACCAATAGATCGAGTGATCGGCTCAAAATGGTCAATCAAACTCAAAGCGGGTGATCAACACACAAAGATTAATCAAATCCAAACGTATCAGGCGATCGGCCCAGGATGGCCGATTGAACCCAAAACAGGTGAACGAATGACCGGCCCGGGACAGCTGATCAAACCAAAAGTGGGTGATCGACACGTTGCAGTCGATCGAACCCAACGGATCGGGTGATCTGCCCGAGACAGCTAATCAAACCCAAAGTGCTCACTCAAACACACACACAATATGTGACATGATCATCATACAAAAATGCCACGAGCGACCACACATATGCAGTGAAACCCAAAACGCTTGACAACACATTAAACTCGGCCTTATTAGCTCTTAGATCCATGGCATAACCACCTCTGACTTTGGCGTTGAAATGTGAAGGACTTCAACCTCTGATTTTCTCGTAGGTGAAGTCCTTCACCATTTATAGGGCAGACTAGCTAAAAAGATTTTTCTGTCCTACAAACTTCCATGATCTTGCAGGATAGGCTAGCTACAGAGCTTTTCCCATCTTTCAAGATCAAACTCTCCCAATCCCTCCAAAAAATATTAGAACCGTCAAAGCCGTGATAAATTTGGGATTCTGATCCGCTTAGGTATGTATCTAAAGATTGCAAGTAAAACCCTCAAATTCGCTAGGAGTGTCCAACGAAAGCTTCCTAACCTAAGGTTACCTCTAAGAAATCAACAGTCAATCAAAGAGAGTGTGGTCGGTCGATCCAAACGAGTGTGGTCATGCCGACTAACATCGGCTTGCTCACTCACCCCCATGTGGGCGACCAAACCCACAACGCCTAGCCTAAAGCCAGCTAGGAAAGAAAATGTAAAGGGTTTTAAGATTCTCAGCACTATGGAGGTTGAGGACGTCCTCGCCGCTTGCTTTGAGCTATCGGTGTCCAGTCCACGCATTGACATATCTCGCAATGAAACATGCAAACGAGTGAGAATGTGAAGTATGCAAGCTTCTTAGATAAATAATTTGAACATGTAAGAGTTTGTCTGACACGTACCTTCGTGAGAGGGATTGTTTGGATTGAATTCTTGCTCAATTCATAGAAAAGTGTAGGAGAACTCGATGCAACAAGTTTATCGACGTTGTTTTCCTACACTAGAAGAGATCACAACCAACTATTGGCACACCTTCCAAATGATTTCAAATCACAAAAGACCCACTTGCTTACATCTATGAATCAGCATTTCTGCATATAAGTGAAATCTCATTAATTGATAGTAAAAGGGCTTTCAAAGCACAAAAGATCACACCCTTACAAAAAAAATTTCTATTCGAACTCCGAACGTAGCTCTACGTGTGGACTCCCAATAATGTACCGCCATGTGTGCTATATCGGGCTCACCTAAAAAAAATATTAAAGTGGAACCGTGGACTCCGCAATAAACCCTAAATAACTCAGAAATAACCTCCGCAGTTCTACTTCAATAACTCTGAAATAACTCCGCAGATGTTATTTTGGGGTTATTTCGGGGTTATTGAAGAGAAATGATATATTCCACTTGAATAACCCCAAAATAACCTAGAAATAACCTCCGCAGTTAAACTTCATTAAGGGGGTAGGACTTTATTTAGAGAGTCTGGGAGAGACCTCCTTACAAATAAGGAAGGAATTTGAACTACTCTATCGGATGACCTAGAGAGATTTGTGATCATACTGTGTTCGGTGGTCATTGAAGTGTCTTGACAATGTTAGAATTGAGTAATCTTAAGCTTGTTAGATTCATCTTCTCGAGACGCTTAATTTGAATATAAGCTCATCAGGTTTGAAACCCCTGTGACCTTTCAATTAGTCGTTCAAATCTTCCAAATTTGGTTTAATGACTTGATTCAGCCTTGATTTAACTCAAATTAAATCAATTTTGATGTCATTGTGTTTGTCTCGTTGAACCAGTCAGTTTGACTTTATGTTTGTTGAAATTGGAGTTCTGGATAATAAAATTAGACTAATTTCGGTATCAATACTATTTCTTAAAGACTGCATTCGTATATTTTGGATTATTAACGTTAAGTGTTGTCGTCAAACTAACAGTTCAAGTGGCCAAGACTAGGATTTGGCAACTAAACAAATTTTTTTCGGGTTTTAAATCATCATTTTAAGGTCAAACCAAACAAAAATAATCTATTTTCATGCAAAATAACAAATAACCTACAGGAATAATTTTGTTACAAAGTAAACAAATTGGCACTATATTCGAAACTCTACCACATGGAGCATAAACTTTGCAGCAAACCAAATTACCCCATACTTAGGCACTTCAACAGGCATGGATACCTTCTCCTAACTAGGAAAGTTGGCTCATCCATTAATATCAGTATCACTGCAACTATCCACTAACAACTGCAGTTGAACTGTAATGAACTATAGTTATTCTCTAAAACACATATTGAAAAGCATATTAATTTGTAAAACTGTGCCTTTGATATTAATGTATAGTCCCCGCGACAATGATCACTAAAAATGGCAATTCCAATAATCAGCTACTAAACGCTAAAAACAGATCCTATGTTCATTTCAGTATTTGAAGAAATTGAAACAAGATAACCAACTGCAAATAGGATAACAAAATACAAAATCTGTCATCAGCATCAGCATCTTCATCATCATTAGCCTAATCACTAAAAAAACATTAGCAAATAATCTCTTGGTGCTTTCTTAGAGGTTTGTCCAACTTACAACCAATTGTTTCATGATGTCTTTAACTATCTTTCACTGAACTGACACCACATTGGAAGAATGGATAGCATGAAATTTCATCTAATCGAAACAACATTTTTGCTCTCTCAGCATCAACCCAACAACAACATAAAGATGACCCATTATCTACTGTAAAAAAAAAATAATAATAAAATAAAATGAATGAAATACAACTAAACAATTACCTTTCATGCAATTCCCTATAAGAGCTTACTTAGATGAACTCGGAAACAACAATTCTGTATAACTTAATATTCCATACCCAACGAAAAATCCAACTAATGGGATCTTGATTGATGGAATCTTTATCTTCATCCTTGATCCTAATCCCCCAAAATCAAAGTCAAGTTTTTCCAACATAGAAAATGGAAACCAAGCCACACATAAAATAAAAAGATTTTTTTTGTAAAAATCCCATGCACCCAAACATGCAGGATAAAGCATCATAGTTACGTGAAACAGTACACAGCATTATCCTGCAGAGCAACCGAGCAAGTTTGATGTCCATTAATTGAATTAAAGCTGACATCAAACATACTGAAAAAACAAATTTACTAAGGGCAGAAATAAACAAATTAACTGTTTTTGACAAAAGACAACATCTAAGTCATTCTCTAGACACAATAAAAAGGTTTAAATTTTTCATCCAACATTTTTAACAACAAAAAAAGAAACCTACAGGTTCACTATATATATCTAATAAAAGAGAATACAGTAATAGAAATGAACACTTCTACAACAATGCTAAGTGAAATGCTATATATCCACAATTGCTCTAAACACTACAGATCTAGCCTTAAACCAGGGACACCTCTATGAAGCTGGTGGCTTATTCAATCAGTCAAACATGTCGGCTGGAAAGTCCCCAAAGATGCTTTCAGGTGTCCCTGGAATATCCATTTTTATGTCTGGACAACCAACATCCATGTCAAAGAATGTCGGCTGCGCGGTAAGCTGCAAGGCTTGGGAGCTTTCTTCACAATCAAACTGGTCAAGGAAACTCATATCATCAAACTCCGGGATGAGATCCTGGCCCTCTGGAAGTGGAGGGAGATCAAGTAAGGGGTGGTTGAATGGCGACTGAGGTGCGCTGCTGCTCTGTACACAGAGCTCGCTGTTGATAATGGCTGGTTCTAGGTGGGGTGTAGTTGGATCCAGGTTGATCATCTGTTCAGGGCTGCACTCAATATTTGAATATTGTTCTGTGAATGGAATGAAGTCTGAACAGGGAGGATTATAGAGAAGAACACCGGAATTCACATTTGGCTGCACAAGTGAATTACAGAAATGACTTAATTTGCGGCATCTTAAAATCGTTTAATGCTCAAATGCACAAGAATTACACATCGAATTACCTCAAAATTAGGCATTTCTGGAGGTAATGGGGTCCTTTCTTGTCTTTTTTGTGATTTAACCGGGAGTGGAGTCTGCAGCAGTCTTGCCAATCTCTTCTGGCGAGTGCTCCAAAAGTTCTTGACGTCGTTATCTGTTCTACCGGGAAGATAAGTTGCAATTCGCGCCCATTTGTTCCCAAACGTCGCCTGCAAATCAATCACCACGCGCTCCTCCTCCGGAGAGAACTTACATCCACTTCTCCCGCAAAATGCGATTGCAGCAACATCAACAATTCAGAACAAACAGTCAATTGAGGAAGATAATAGTGATGAATAGATTAAAAATCTGAACTTTCTTACGATTTCAAGTGGGGTTTAAGTTTGTTGACCCAGCGGAGACGACAGGATTTGCCTGTTCGGGGAAGAAGACCTTTGGATCGAATGGAGCTCCAGTCGCCAGGGCCGTTATTTTTGACGTATTCTCGGAGGATTTCGTCTTCTTCGGCCAACCAAGGTCCTTTTCTAAGGGCGGCCATCGCCGGAATACCGCCGCCGCTCTGCATTTCGGCAGTGGAATGGGGAGGGAGAACCTTCGGCGAATTGTTCGCGAGCGAGAGAAGGTGCCCCCACTATCACCACGTATCCAACCGTCGCGGGAGATGCGCAGAGGTCTGTTTTTCAAACTAAGATGCATCTAATAAATATAATTAAGAAAATAGATAATTACATAAGCACCCCTCAAAATATTGATATTTACAACTTCGTGCCCTGAGTGATTTACGTATTTATTCCTCAAATTATTGAGAATTTGATAAGAACTAAAAATATAGGTTGGGGTTGAAAGAGGATGGTTGATTAGTAAATAGTAAGTTTCGGGCAGTCTGTTTGTATTTGATTAAGCTTAAATTTAAAAATTAATTCTTGATGTCAATTGCATTGCTCCTTAACTAACTTCATTATACTTAATTTTATAGAAATAGAGTCTAAATTAACCAAAGGGCCGACTAATCATTCCCAATTAAAACATAATTGAAGCATAATCAATGATTTAGTTGAATTATCATTGCATTTCTTTTTTAAGTTCATTTTTATCTTTATTTTTAAATTTTATAATGGGTAGTATGTTTGTTTTTCAGTTTTGATTAAGTTCAATTATTTTATTTTATATTATTTGCTATTATTATAATATGTGCTTATTCCCTCTTTTGCATTTTGTTTGATTAACTTTGTTAAGGCTATACCTCACAAAGCATGTCCATATAATTAGGAGCCGTATCCAATATTCACAATATATCTAACAAACAAGCCGATGGGTTTCATTAGAAAATGTGTATTAACTTGTTACTATTTTTGAGCTATTTTTTTCATCCTATTATTTAATTGGAAACTTGAGTTCAGTGTCTTAACTTATTAATAGATAACATAGTTAGGAAGCGTGCTACAAATCTGTTAGTTTTTCCTTATAATTCATGTTTGTGTTGAAACGTCATTTATATTGATTATTATAATAAGTTTGAACCACCACAACTTCAAACGTTATATGACGGTTTCTAGCCTATTTTGGGCTATTTTGGGTGCATAAGCGCACAAAAAAAATGTCCAAGTGCCAAAATCAAGTTCTAGACCTCTGGAGGCTTGTGCTAGATGATCCGAAACGGTGCTTTGGGCGCTTAGCTATCTGGGTACGACGCCGAGGGCGCCGGTCTAGCCCGAAACCTTGATTTTCATCGAGAGCGTCCGACGGAAGATTTTTTTGATCCGAAAGCTATGGGAGACTCTTTGTTAGTGAAATATAGTCTCATAACTTCAAAATGAAGTATTCACATCAGCCATTTACCAAATAAATCGTTGCCAATAGTCGTTCTGAACCATGGCGCCGGTAGGGTGTCTTGAACCCTAATTTTCTCGTAACGCACGTAGGTGGACTCCATGACTTCCTATGGCTGTGGAAGGTTCCGAATAAACGTGTGGTGACTTCTAATCATCAAATTTGGCACCGACCACACCTCATATCCCGGATAGGCCTCCTAGAGGGAATTTTTTCGAGTAGGGCTAAATCACCACCAAACCTAGCTACTTGCCCCGAACAAGTGTCAGAAGATCTCGAGTGGGTGTCTTGAGCTACTAGATGCTACAGATGAACCGTAAATCATCTTGACCCGTGCAGGTGGAAACCTTATACTTGTGATATCAAAAATTAATGCCAACAATTGGGTTCTTCTTGTCGAGCCGGTCAGTTTGACTATAAGTTTGTTGAAATCAAAGTTCTGGATGATTTTTTATCAAGGTTTAAATATTTCTTGTTCAAAAAGCCATCTCAAAATCTGTGGCATGCCTCGAGATTCATGTTGGATAATGGATTTTTGTTAATGGTGTATCAGTTGCCCCTTATTCTCATGCGATATCAGTTTCATCGTCCGAAAATATTAAAATCAAAGCATTTTTATTTTTCATGATATGTCATGCATGCATGCATGCATATATATATATATATATAGTTCCTTCAACCAAGGAATTAAAACTAATATAAACACAAATACTTCATCATTTCCTCTCCACAAATTACTACAAATCAAACACAGACAAATGCTAAATTTAAAAGTGAAAACTCTCTTCTTCTAAGATGTCACCTCTAATTGAGAAAATATTGCGTCCAGAGTCCGGAAGCGAGCTTCGTCTACGTCCGGACTCCGGACGTGATACAACGAAGGTCCGAGCTCCCATTCCGCCCCGCTGTATCACGTCCTCCGGACGCAATATCTTTTCCACAATATGAGCACCACTAAAGAATTAAGGCGCCACCAACTCCAGTATTTTCCTCGTTCAGAAATTTTTCTTCCATGAGAAGCGCCGGTTCTGCAGCTTTAGAACTTCCCTTCTCTGCTTTTACTTCCAGCAAGATGAGATAAATCAATGATACCACAGAAGATGCACATGTTATTCTAACTCATATTCTAATCTTCCACTTTGCACAAGATTTTATAGAGATATAGTACAAGGATTTAGAGTAACCTGCAGAAATTCAGAAATTCAGGCTGCATAAAGCTACGACAGGCCAATTGTAGAACTTGATGAGAGGCTGATGTCAACAATCTCACCCCTGCATTCCACATTGGTACAAATTTAACTATTTTTCAATCATATAACACTAATAAAGGGAAGGTAAAATCAAGCTTAACCAGAAGTCAAATATTTAATAATATGTAGGAAAACTCAAATCTAGCCCAAGTAAATCAGAAACAAAACAAATTATAATTTTCAATTAGGCAGACCATTTTGTAGTTTTATATTCACATATCTAACCCCTAAA